>NC_061845.1:26343823-26346323 GCF_019202785.1 Penaeus chinensis
GCATGTACGTACATGCTATGCCCATCTGATTTGGGTTAAAATTATGAATTTTTTTTTTAATCACATATCAACAAATAAGCTCTACTCCTTGGATGAAATTGTACTTCAATCATTCTTAATCGAGTACAGTGGCCCCCCGGGGGGGGTGGCATCAGTAATTTCTAAAGGGGGTCTGAGCCCCTGGGAAAAAGCAGGAATTTTTCTAAATAGATTTATTATTCTTTTAACGAGAATGTGGAGAAATAATGAGAAGATTAATAAAAATGTGACTAATTCATACTCAATAAAAGACTAAGAACATATTTATAATTTTCTTTAAAATCTGTGAGGGAATTTTATTTGCAGATGCATGAGGGGCATGGAGGGAAGGACAAATTCCTTGAGGAGGTGTGGTAGTAAAAAAGTTAAGAACTGCTGATATAGTAGGTTAATAATCAAATATAGGGTATTGTGGTTATTAAAACGAACTTCCTAGTAAAAAAAAAAATACTGGCATAAAATATGGTACCATGTCAATGTCAAGAGCATGTAGATATTGGTTAATGAGGTTGGCAGTGCGCACTGTAGGCCACACAATGGAGGGGTTGTCTGGCAGGTCATCACATCTGTACAGGAGGATGTTTTCTCTGGATACTCCAAGAAGATGGCAACTCTCCCAGAGTTCCTTTGAACGAACCCTCCCTTGCTCATAAAGATCACCTAAAAAACAATAAAAAAAAAATAACAACAATACAAAAATGGGTTAATCTAAATAAACGAAAAAAAGGGGGAAAAATCACAAACTACACAGAACAGACTTCCCAAATTTATACTTTTCAATTTTTACACAACCTAAATGAGCAAAATGAGCAAGATAAAAGATGAAGCAACATATTCCATCATAACCAACCTGTAGAAAGGCAGAGGAGGTATACCAATGCGCCCTCCCTCTGGGTGAAGTGTAGAATAGTTGGGCCAAAGAACATAACTTCATCATCTGGATGGGCGGTTACAAACATCACTCTCCTCTTGGCTGGACGTGAATTTTCATTATCTTTAACTGTTGTGAGAAAATGACGTAAGCTGTAATTTCTCATACTGAGTAATAACTAATAATCAAAGTTAAAAAAAATATAGACCCATATGTTACAAACCAATTGCATACTTATCTCTACCATTTTCCATACTTATCTCTTTGGGACATGTGCAAAATTTATAACATACCTTCTTCACTTGCTTTTTCTTGGAACTGATGAGGCAGGCGAGAGCTGCCGAGTGTAAAGTATGAGAGCGTTAACCCTAAGCCCGCACAGCAGACCACCACGAGTATGGGGTCAAACATATTGCTGGCCTTGTGTGAACACCTGGAAAAGCAGATCTAATATCAGCACTTGATCAGATAATGTGATCATCTGAAACATAAATTCTGTATGTGATAAATTAGGATTGTTTGTGATCATAATCCTACTGACTTCTTGAGGTTCCCAGGGAGTATGCAAGAGTTTGCAGTGTACTTATGTTGCAATTCTATAGAAAGACTGGACTTTGTTTGTCTATATTTAATGTCACTCTATAATGATCAGCAGCAAATATGACTCAAGATATAAAATAAGGTTCAAATAACAATGATCAAAATACTAATAATCATTAAAAAAGAGTATGTATGTGCGTCTGTATGTATGTATGTATGTATGTATGTATGTATGTATGTATGTATGTATGTATGTATGTATGTATGTATGTATGTATGTATGTATGTATGTATATGTGTGTATATATATATATATATATATATATATATATATATATATATATATATATATATATACACACATCATAATAATAACAGTAACAAAATTAGTAAAAATTATGAATCTGTGGCATGCTACGTTACAAAGAAAAATGGAAAGAAAGAAAGAAAGAAAAACATCTAGCCCTACTGTTATTTGACATATGTATTATTCCCCAAAGCAGGGGTGTTACACATATGGCCTGCCACACTCCCATGTGCGGCCTGCATCATATTTGATATTTCAGTCTTACAGTTAGCTATTTTACACTCCCTGCAGCATATTTGATATTTTAGTCTTACAGTCGGCTGTTTTACATGATTAATTAAGCCAGTCCTTCATATTTTAAGATTATTACTTACACTCTGGAAGTTTTTTTTCTATTGTGTTTTTATTATGAATGAAATAGCCTCCTACTTTTTTATGTCAACCATATAGCCGTTAGGTTGACTCATGACTATCTGCCTGTACACTGTATGCTAAGGTGAAATGTGGCCCCCTGTGAATGAGACATGCTTTGTCACCTAACCAATCTTTTACTGTTTGGCATGCTTCCTCCATCCAAACCCACCAGGCCATTCCCTCTGTTGCTGCTCCTCTCCATAAGCCAATCATCCAGCTGTGGTTCCACCCTCTTTGTTTTTGTGAATGAAGCATAATGAGTAAGAGATAGTAATTCTGGTACTGTACTACATATTTCATCCACAGTTCTAGCTTTCCTTTCCTCCATC
>NC_061845.1:26361323-26366323 GCF_019202785.1 Penaeus chinensis
TGCGATAAGGATAATGCCATAGCCGTGTTCCTCCGTTTGTATATATGTGCTGAAATAGGCATTGTCCCTAGTGTTGACATACATATGGAAGGAAGGGTGTCTCACGAAAGGGGGGCCATCACAGGTTTATAGAAAAGTTTGAGAGTGGATACTGGCTCGACAACACGTACATACTGTAAGGGCCGATCTGAGGACTTCTGTTAAAGGCCTTGACTGTTCCCGCTATGCGTATGTATCATACACATTCATGTATAGATATAGATTAGTGTCCGTGTATGCTGTTGTTTACCTTAAACAGTAGGGTATAATGATATTCTTAGCAAACAGTAAAATGTATTCTATCTATAGCTGTAATATTACAAGTACTGATATAATTTCGTTAGTGAATCTAAGTCGAATTGTAACGGTAACTTATCCAATAAATCCAATAAATCGTGGAGCGAGTTCTACGCAGTGGTATCAGTAACCTTAAGCTAACGCAAATAATCTGAGCGCATGAATTCGGCGCTTACAACGTCTTCTTTCTTCTTCTTCCTTTTTTTTTTTCTTTTTTGCACATCCTCGTTGGCTAAACGCATTGACACCATTTGGCCCCGCCTTCTACTAACGCTTGTAATCTGTATGATACGCGTTTCCTCGGTATTTTTCACAGGAAATGTATAGAAAATGACGGTAGTTTATGTGAGAAGACAGGAAAATGTAGAAATCCTGTTAATATTTGCAGTAAATGAAAGCAAATGGGCGGGGCTTAGCTAGGATTTTCTTTGCAACTAAGTAATATTATTAAGTACCTTGTTACTAATAACGAATACTGATGACGATAATTACGTTAATTAAGATATAAAAGACAACAGCAGCAACAAGAACAATAATAAAACTGACCATGAGGATAAGAACAACAACAGTAATGACAATATTAGTAACAACAACAACGATGATTATGATAAAATTGATAATAAGAACAATAATGATAATAGTAATGAAGCTGATAATGACGGTGATAATAAAGATGATAATATAATAGGAGTAATGAAAATAACAATAATGATAATAATAACAAATAATAACAAAATAATAATAATAATAATAATAACAACAATAATAATAATAATAATAATAATAATAAAGATAATAGTGATAATAATGATAATAATAATGATAATAATAATATTAATCACAATGATAATAATGATAATAATGTTAATAATAATAATGATAATGATAAATATAACAATAATAATTATTTTTATTATCATTTTTTTTTATCATCATAGTTAAAGTAATAAAGTGATGATGCCAATAATAATAATAAGAATTATGATGATGATGATGATGATGATGATGATGATGATGATGATGATGATGATGATGATGATGATAATGATGAAGAGGATGATGATGATGAAGAGGATGATGATGATGATGATGATGATATTTATTATAATAATATGAGTAACAAATGCTGCCCTTCGCACTCTATATTATTTTAATTTTAGTGCAACGAGCTTTGACAGTATTCATTGCGACAAAAGTTGAAAAAAATGGATGTATGTATTGGACGCGTTTCGACTATGTCATCATCATTCGAAATTACATAATCGGGAAGAATCAAATACTGTACATTTTTTAGGAACTGAGGGTTGAAAAAAAAAAAAACTTAAAAAAAAAAAAAAGGAATTCGAATTTGTAAACTGCGGTTCATATAACCCTTTGATGATTTTAGACTCCATACAGGATCACCCAGCCCATTAATTACCTATATAATTTCTAGAGGAGTTGAGAGCTTGAATTTATTTTTTTTATACAGATAGCTAAAAATAGAACTCGAAAAGAAGATCCATTCAGTTTTAGAAAGATCATTATTTCTGTTTATTTCATTCGGGAAAGCACAGTCTACGGTATAACAGTGCGAGTTAATGAGCCAATGTTCTAGCTACGCATGAATTAGAAGATAAGATTAATACACATATCCAGAAGTCGAGTGCAATACCCATTAGTTCAAATACCCCCATACATAAATGCCCTTGCCCTAACCTAACTAATGCCAGATCGTCTTACATGCTCTTTTGAAAATCGTATGATGGAATTGATCTTCTTTATTCAGTCACAGATAGATTAAAAAAACAAACTATTCAAATCTTTAAATTGTACAATGCCGTATTTCTTTATAATACGAGCATTAACAGTTCATAAAACAACATCAATTGATGTGAATCTCTCCTCCCCAACTCTCTCGTCTTGTAATTCAAATCATCCTTGCCTTCGGATGCACTGTGAAATGAAAATAATTAATGTGGTTAACCTTGTTGCTTAGTCTCTTTACTAACAAGCTCAAACAGGATTAGGTTACGAGATATGTGAGAATGTGTGCGTGTGCGCAGATGGGGAGAGTGCGTGGTGCGGAAAAGTATGTGTGTGTGTGTGTGTGTGTGTGTGTGTGTGTGTGTGTGTGTGTGTGTGTGTGTGTGTGTGTGCGCGTGTGCGTGTGCGTGTGCGTGTGCGTGTGCGTGTGCGTGTGCGTGTGTGTGTGTGTGTGCGTGTGCGTGTGCGTGTGTGTTAGTGTGCGTGTGTGTTTTTATGCGTGTGCGCGCATGCGTATACGTATTTAAGCCTATGTAACCGAAATACAGATAAACAAACCGAACTCATGACAATACGCACTGCTTAATATGCTGCGAGAACGACCTGTACAGAGCCAGAGCCTCCACCTTGTTGCTCAGTTGCAGCACTTTCTCCATCTGCGTCTTGGTCTCGCCGTTCGTGCCCAGATAGGCCATGACGAGGGCATTCCAGATGCTGTAGGGCGAGATGAGGAAGTTGCCGGAGTGAGGGACGAGTTCCTTGAACAACCTCAGACTGAACGGCAGGATGTAGCTGAGGTCGGCGAAGTTTGGGGGAATCATGTCGTCGAATTGCGAAATGCACTGGGGACACACCCGCACCGCCAGGCCGAACAGCGCCGCCACGAGCAACAGCTTCATGATTCTGCAACAGAACGCCGCGATTATTATTTTATTTTTGGGGTTGATTTATTCTTTCGTTATCTATTTGTCTATTATTTTTTATTTTTTTATTTATTAATTTTCTTTTTATTGTTTTTATTTATTAATTTACTTATTTATTCGTTTTGTATTCATTTATTTATTTATATTCATTTATTTATTCATTTCTAATTTCATCTATTCATTTATTTATTCATTTCTAATTTTATATATTCATTTATTTATTCATTTCTAATTCTATCTATTAATTTATTTATTGATTGATTCATTCATTTTTTATTATGATTTTTTTGTAGTTATCAATTTTGTGTAAAGAACGTAAATTATATTATATTTTGCTTTAACTCCAAAGGGTATATTTGGTGTAGATGGCAATATTGATCAAGTACGAGATATAACTAAACGAAGCAATGCAAACGACATAAAGGGAAAAGAAAGATTATATATGAAAAGAAGAATACAACATTTTGTTTCAGATCGCTCGACTAAATACACCCTAAGCAAGCTCTCTCTGCGTACAAGGCCTATGACGAGACATTCCCGGGGAGCTCATTTGAACCCTGGGTCGGGTCTTCGGGGAGCTCATTTGAACCCTGGGTCGGGTCTTCGGGGAGCTCATTTGAACCCTGGGTCGGGGCTTCGGGGAGCTCATTTGAACCCTGAGTCGGGGAGCTCATTTGAACCCTGAGTCGGGGCTTCGGGGAGCTCATTTGAACCCTGAGTCGGGGCTTCGGGGAGCTCATTTGAACCCTGAGTCAGGTCTTCGGGGAGCTCATTTGAACCCTAGGTCTGGGCTTCGGGGAGCTCATTTGAACCCTGGGTCGGGGCTTCGGGGAGCTCATTTGAACCGTAGGTCGGGGCTTCGGGGAGCTCATTTGAACCCTGAGTCGGGGCTTCGGGGAGCTCATTTGAACCCTGAGTCAGGTCTTCGGGGAGCTCATTTGAACCCTAGGTCGGGGCTTCGGGGAGCTCATTTGAACCCTGGGTCGGGGCTTCGGGGAGCTCATTTGAACCGTGGGTCGGGGCTTCGGGGAGCTCATTTGAACCCTGAGTCGGGGCTTCGGGGAGCTCATTTGAACCCTGAGGCGGGGCATCGGGGAGCTCATTTGAACCCTGAGTCAGGTCTTCGGGGAGCTCATTTGAACCCTGGGTCGGGGCTTCGGGGAGCTCATTTGAACCCTGGGTCGGGGCTTCGGGGAGCTCATTTGAACCCTGAGTCGGGGCTTCGGGGAGCTCATTTGAACCCTGAGGCGGGGCTTCGGGGAGCTCATTTGAACCTTGAGTCAGGTCTTCGGGGAGCTCATTTGAACCCTGGGTCGCGGCTTCGGGGAGCTCATTTGAACCGTGGGTCGGGGCTTCGGGGAGCTCATTTGAACCGTGGGTCGGGGCTTCGGGGAGCTCATTTGAACCCTGGGTCGGGGCTTGGGGGAGCTCATTTGAACCCTGAGGCGGGGCTTCGGGGAGCTCATTTGAACCCTGAGTCAGGTCTTCGGGGAGCTCATTTGAACCCTGGGTCGGGGCTTCGGGGAGCTCATTTGAACCCTGGGTCGGGGCTTCGGGGAGCTCATTTGAACCCTGGGTCGGGGCTTCGGGGAGCTCATTTGAACCCTGAGGCGGGGCTTCGGGGAGCTCATTTGAACCCTGAGTCAGGTCTTCGGGGAGCTCATTTGAACCCTGGGTCGGGGCTTCGGGGAGCTCATTTGAACCCTGAGTCGGGGCTTCGGGGAGCTCATTTGAACCGTGGGTCGGGGCTTCGGGGAGCTCATTTGAACCCTGAGTCGGGGCTTCGGGGAGCTCATTTGAACCCTGGGTCGGGTCTTCGGGGAGCTCATTTGAACCCTGGCTCGGGGCTTCGGGGAGCTCATTTGAACCCTGGGTCGGGGCTTGGGGGAGCTCATTTGAATCCTGGGTCGGGGCTTCGGTCGCAAGTCTCGCATGGCATCCTGAGAGCCTCGAGGAAACTCAGGGCAACTTCTGATCGGTGGTCGCCACTCCCAG
>NC_061845.1:26378823-26391323 GCF_019202785.1 Penaeus chinensis
GAGTACTGCATGTCTTGCCCGTTTACCCTTTTCTTTGATTTACGATAATATTTTACGTTATCATATTTTGATGTTACTAATGCTTATTATAGTAATAATAATGTTTATAATAATAAAACCATCGATATTCATAGCACTAGAAAAAAATACGTATTTCCCGCCAATTCAAATCAGGTAAGGTCACAAGGTCTACTAATTGACTCCTTTGTGGCTAAGCACTAGCAGAGCCATCTATATACAAAGACATTTCACAAAAAAAATAAAAAAAATGAGCACAGCATTTTCCCCATTTTTTATTCATTTTCCCCGGCGGCATTGTGATATATATATATATATATATATATATATATATATACACACACACACATATATATATATATATATATATATATATATACACACACACACACATATATATATATATATATATATATATATATGTGTGTGTGTGTGTGTGTGTGTGTGTGTGTGTGTGTGTGTGTGTGTGTGTGTGTAGAAGTATATATGTATATATATATGTATTATAAAACTATCGTACAAAAGGGTTCAAGATGAGTCGTGTACACCACAGACCCTAAAGCGAAACTCATTACCTAACACTGAAAGGTTTATTCCGAAAATGAGAATAAAACTGACATTGGTATAAAAATACATATTATATGGATTACCTATCTTCCTATCCAAGGATCACTATCCATCCAGCGCTAATACTAAGGCTTTCTAAACACTCCCAGGAAGAGGATACTATTGGTGTAGTGATCGAGGACGAGGAAGAGGAAGGGGCGGTTGGTGACGAAAGGCACGCGGCGAGCTGGGTGGGAGAGGCGTCCGAACACCTTCGTCTGGATCGGGCTGGTCTCGGCGCCCTCCTCCGTGAACTCGACCATCACCTTGTGCACGCCGTCCTTCACCTTCAGGCCGCCCGTGGGGAAGAAGCCTCGCATGTTGGCTTCCGTGGTGAACAGGTCCTCGATGCCCAGGCGGATGAGAGCCTGGGAATAACAGCGCGTGTGATGGTGTGTCTTTTCCACGGAATAGGAATGGAATTTTAAGCGTTCTGTGTATGTGTTACAATGATTAAACCCTCTTATTTTGATTAAGGACTGAAGGAAGAAGATACATAAAGATTAAACATGGGAATAACCTCCCAAATAAAACAGAGCAACAGATATCAGTATTCATATATGCATGCATAATTACACATAAACATCTGTGTGCCAGTCAGTTTGTTCGTGTGTCTGTCAGTCAGTCAGACAGTTTGTCTCTCTCTCTCTCTGTTCATCTTTACTTAACCAGCTTCACGCTATCTCTCCAAAGACAGTCTTACCCCCGTGAGCTCACTCCTGAGGCTGTTCTCGAGTCTGAACTTAGGGAACTTGAGGAGGACGTCGCGCTTGACCAGGTTCCCGATGGCAGGCCTGAGCGAAGCGGGCTGGAACTGGCGCAGCATGTCGTCCAACTCGCGGCCGGTATTGCGATCCCGCGGGAGGAACACGAACAAGGAGGCTCCTCGCTCTCGGTACGGGATCTCCAGGACTTGCGCGTCCAGGTCGCCCGAGTAACCTGCAACGGTTTTGGAATCAGGACTTGATAGGAGTTTTGGGGGTTTGGTTTAGACAGAACGAGGTTTACGTCTAAACTTTGGTCTATGATTATTTTTAAGGATTGGTTTTATATCCAGAAGTAGGCCTAACATAAAGTTTAAGTTTCGGTGTAAAGCTAGATTTAGAATACGGTTGATATGTCAATTCTCCTCAAATAGGATAGATTGAAATTAACTTTAAGAATCAAGATCACAATAATAAACTGCAGCTGAGAATCTACAGCATTGTACACAAACTTTTAGAATCACTACAGTGAGCTAAGACTTTGCCAGTATAGAAGAGGGAATCATCTGATATTCGCCTAATGCTGAACAAAGATGTTTGTAGATCGCTTCCATTTTTTTTCACTTTACTGAACAACTCTATCAAATTCACTTTTTTTTTTTTAAAGAAAAGTATCTAGTGTCCAATCAACCAATCATTGCCGTTAATGTCAAGAGGAGCGCATTGCCTCATTCATCCTTTGCTCCCGTTCACGAGGCTCCTTCTTGGTGTGCCTTCGACCCTTCTCTAACTCCTCGCGACAGATCTGTCAAAGCCACGACTTCCTTGGTCGTCTCACAACCTCAGGGAGTCAGGCCCAGGTGTCCATATAGCCTGAGTGAGCGATTCCGCATGGTATTAAAAACGTCTTATGCCAGTCTCACATTGTAAGTGTTAGCTTGAAACGTTGGTCCTGCCAATTGAATTACATGATTTTGTGCAAGGATTTGTAGCAAAACGCACCCAGACAACTCCAAGCATGGGATAGCATCCATTTTTTCCCAGAGCAGGACTTTAAAGACAAATAGCTTGGTCCTTCTGCAAAGGTACTGACCAATACTCTTGTCGAGCGATTTTATGTCATCTGCTGCCAAGCCAATCAGCCTACTGACTCCCCTGGTCTAACAGCCTGGGGTCATGAATTGCACTACTAGAGTATGAAGCTCTTTGTGACTTCGATGTCCTCACCGTATGCACATATAGATTGGACAGTTTCTCCAAGAAGGCTTCCCAAAGTTCGCCACCACAGTCATATTTTATGATTCATGATGATTAAATAAGAGGCTGACAACGAAATGTAAAAAGCATATGCACTGTGGAATTGTTAGTTTCTTTAATATTTTTTTTCAAGATTTACCACAATGATCACTGTTGGTGGCAAGGACTGACATTTATTTTGAAAATGAAACCTAAAACTTGAAAATACGGTTTGTGACCAAGACGTTTTTTCAATAAAAAGAATCTTACTAATTTTAAGATATATATATATTTTTTTAACAATCATGCTAGTTTTAATTTATTTTTCAGCTTGGAGTTACCAATTAAGTTGCCCAGTGAGATTCTGCGATGGGTAATAGATGAATATGCTTACCAGTTAGACAAAGGCATATTGCTAAAGAAACGAAGGTAAAGGATTCGAGTTTAATGATGCTTTCAAGAAAGGAAGATAAATAACCACAATTCAGTCTCGTAGCCAAAGTAACCTAGAGATAGACAGAATTACAATTGGAAAAAAAATGTATATATACATATCTATCTATCTATCTATCTATCTATCTATCTATCTATATATACATACATACATATATATCATGCAGTCATTACCGATCGGAAACTTATTTTCCTGTGTCATCATGTCAACAAATGCGTGCTGATCCGGAGCGGGATAGAACTTCTCCAGGTGGGTGTTGTCAGGCTGGAACTGCTGCTCCCACAAGCCCTTTGAAGTAAACGGCATTGGCGAGGACGATATGCGCTCGGGAAATCTCGCGCGGTCTCACGAGTTCCGAGATTTTGCCGCGAGTCGTGTCTCGAACGTACTGGTTGATAGTCTCCGCTGCTTTATGAGACTGGGGAAGGAATGAAAGGATTATTAACCTTGTTTCGTGGAGTTCGTAGAAAGTAATTTGGTATCCTAGAATTTCTCTCTCTCTCTCTCTCTCTCTCTCTCTCTCTCTCTCTCTCTCTCTCTCTCTCTCTCTCTCCCTCTCTCTCTCTCTCTCTCTTTCCTCTCTCTATTTTGACAAGAAATTTATGTATCACGTTCTCTGTTAATAGGGCTAAATTAAATCCTGTAAAACCTTTTCACAAGAAAACACTTAAAAAAACATTCCAATTTACAAAACTTTTGAATGGTCTGTATAAATAGAATGTCATGACTATCATACATTATTCTTGAGACCTACATATCTAAAAAGTAAAATGTCTCTGGAAATGTGAGGTGTTCACCATGAGAGGGTTTAGGGCTATTGGGCTCTGTTGTGTATTTTTGTAAGACTGCAGCTTTATCATGGCTCTAGATGACGGACGTGTGAATGTTGAACACTGTATAGAACCGCTACATCTTCCCGACGTTGAAGATCCTTATAGTGTATATTATTTGCACTGGATATTCGAGAAATAAGTTTAACTGCCGTGCCTGGAATCTTGTCAAGTAATCTAAGATGCTTCTGAGTTGCTCCGTTCCACGCCCGGGGTAAGTATTCCACTGCAGAAGGTCGTTTAGGTCCTGTAGGATATCTTCTAGATTAAGGAGATGACTTGCGGTATGTTGGCCACCGTTCTGTTTTAATTGAAAGTGACTCCAAGCATATTGATGGAGTCTAGCTCTCTTAGAAGAGGTTCTTGGTCGAAGGCAGCTTAGTTCCTTGTGGTCCGGTCCCTACTCCTTGATATAATGAGGAACTGTTTTTTTTTTCCAGTAGCAAGCTGAATTATCCAACACGAACCTTAATTTGATACAGTATCTATGATCCTCTGCAGGTTGGTGATGTTTGTGTTGGCATCATATTTGGAGCTCACATGATTGGCAAGGTCATCTGTCTACGCCTCCCCAATAAGGAATAAAAAAAAAATCCATATTAATGATCCAAGGAACACCTGCATTAACTGAGTGTGCTTCTCCAAAAACCACAGTAACTTAGTTTTCTTGGAATACCAAAAGGTTCCCTCTAACCCTAGGCTACTGATTATTTTAGACTTTCAAGTCAGATGGTATAAAATGCCTCCGATATGTACAGTGTAATGGATTCAGTACCGGTTCTTCTGTGTAGGTTTGAACTCCATTTACCTCTATTGTACAAGTATTTTTTCGAACACTTTTACAATGACAAGAAACAACCTATCGATAGTTGTTTTTTCTTTTTAATTCATCTCGAAGTTAGTAATTAAGTTATCCAATGAGATTCTTCAATAGAGAACAGATAAATATTCTTATCTGTTAGAGAAAGACACACTCCTGAGGTACAATCTTTGCAGATTTCTCACGAGAATGCCAGCATTTCTTTGAGAGGAACTTTGTGAAAAGGAATGATAGAGGGGGACCACTTCAGCAGCACATCTATGGATAATCTCTCTCTCTCTCTCTATCCATCCATCCATCTCTCTCTCTCTCTCTCTCTCTCTCTCTCTCTCTCTCTGTCTCTCTCTCTCTTTCTCTCGCTCTCTCTCTCTCTCTCTCTCTCTCTCTCTCTCTCTCTCTCTCTCTCTCTCTCTTTCTCTCACACACACACAAAGACACACACGCACAGTCTATCTACCAATCTATCTCTTTTCCTTCCTTCCTCCCCCATTCCATCCTTCCCTCTCTCTCTCTCTCTCTCTCTCTCTCTCTCTCTCTCTCTCTCTCTCTCTCTCTCTCTCTCTCTCTCTCTCTCTTTCGCTCTCTAATTTTCCCTCTCTTCTCCCCCCTCCTCTGTTTCTCGTGTCATCCTTCTCTCTATATTCCCCTCCCCTCTTTCTCTTTCTATCTCACACTGAATATGATTGCCTGAAAAAAAAAAAAAAAATACAAACAATAAAATGCAAGAGGATATAAGATAGATAAGAAAACAAAGAAAGAAAAGATATAAATAAAAAAAAACTAACAAACAAACAAATACAAAACAGCAGCTTCACCCACCCTACGGAAATTGACAGTCTGCAGCTTGTTGGCGAGCACGTGACGGACACACTCGAAAATTGGGTAGTATTCCTGCACGAAAAGTTTGTTAGCTGCATTGAGGGTGTAGTTAGGCTTGCTGTCCTGCGTCTCGTGTCTGGGGGAAAAGGTACTGTGATAATGGGTGTCGTTGGTGATTGTAAACATTCGGCTGGTACAGTATATTGGGTGATAATGTATGTAGATTGGTATTGTGGGTCGTATAGCATAGTCATATGGTACCATATTTAGTGTGTTATAGGAGATTAGTATCATATTTAGTGTGTTATAAGATTTAGTGTGTTATGAGAATATGATTATGATTAATGATATCAATGCTAAAGCTGATGATTACGTTGACGATGGAGGTAATAACAATGATTCTGATTCTGATAATGATGATGATGATGATGATAAAGATGAAGATGAAGATGAAAATAACGATGATGTGACGATGATGACAGTAATGTTAATAATGACGATGATAAAAATATGAAAGATAATGACAATAATATTACAGTGATAACAATAACGATAATAATGATTATAGTGATAATACCGATAATGATAATCATAATGATAATAATAATAATAATAATAATAATAATAATAATGATGATGATAAATACAATGATAATGATGATGATGAATACAATGATAATGATGATGATAATAGTAATAATTATAATAATACTGATAATAACGATATGCAGAATACCAATAACAGTATGACTAATACTACCTATAATAATAACAATAACAATAATGATAAGAGGAAGAACACAGCAGCGGCAGCAACAGTAATGATAATGCTCATAATAATTGTAATGGAAATAACAAAAATGACAGCGGTGTTAGTAATTAAAACAGTGATAATAATGATATTGATTAATGATACTGATGATAGTAATTATGATAATGATCACCATGATAATAATATTTGTAATAGTAATGATGATGATGATGATGATGAAGATGAAGATGAAGATGAAGATGAAGATGAAGATGAAGATGAAGATGAAGATGAGGATGAAGATGATGATAATGAAAGTAATAGTAAAAGTAATAATAATAATAATAATAATAATAATGATAATGAAAATAATGATGATGATGAACACTGATAGTAAAAGCAACGATAATAGTAATAATAATAACAATAACAGTGATAATAAAGATGGTAATAATGATACTGATAATGATAATGGTAACAACTCACGTAGTAACAATAATAATAACAATGAAAGTGATGATGATGTTGGTAATCATAATGATGTCAGTAACAGCATAAATACAACAATAATGATTACTGTAGAAATAATGGTAATATATTAAAAGTATTCAAAATGATAATGATGATAATAATTACAATAATAATAATAATAATAGTAAAAATAGTAATAACAATGTTAATAACAATAATGATCATAGTAATATTTATGTTAATGATAATCAAAAAACTAAAAATACACTAATAATGATAATAATAACGATAATGATAATGATGATCATAATAACAACAATAATAAAGATAACACAAATAACAATAATGATAATCATAATTATAGCAATAATGTTGTTGAAAATAATTATAACAATCATAGTAATGATAATAATAATGATGATAGTAATAGTAATAATGAATGATAACATATAATAATTATAACAATGACAGTAATATTGATAATAATGATCATAATAATGATAATTATGATAATAATAATAATAATGATAATGATAATAATACTGCTGCTACTACTACTAATAATAATATTAATGACAATAATGAAGATAACAATTATCATAATTAGAATACCAGTTATCATAATGATGATAATACGAATTATGCAATAATAACGATAATAGTAAAGACAATAATGATAACAATAATTATAATAATAATAATGATAAAGATGATATTAGGAGGAACAAAAATAGCAATTAGAAAAAAACTACAACATTAATAGTATTATTATCATGATTGCTATAACTATCATCTTTATCATTATCGTTATTATTATTATTATTATCATTATTATTATTGACATTGTTATTATTATTATTACCATTATTATTATTGACATTGTTATTATTATTATTATCATTATTATTTTGTTATTGATGTTAATACTATTATTATTATTATTATTATTATTAATATTATAATTACTGTTACCATTATAATAATTCTTATCATTGCTATTATCATTGCTATCAGTGTTATCATTATTATCATTAGTACCATTGCTATTGTTATTATTATTAGTAATAGTAGAATCGTTATCGTTATCATCATTACTACGATTATTATCATCTTCGTCATTACTATCATAATTATTATTATTATTGTTATTATTATCATTATTATTATTATCATTATTATCAGTATCAATATTATTAGTAATATCAGTATCAGTTCATTATCGTTATCTTTCTTATTACCTTTCGTATTGTCAATGTTATTATTATCATTATTATTTTTGTTGTTATTATTATCATCATCATTATCATTATTATTTTATTTGCTATTATCACCATCATTATCATTAGCATCACCATTATCATTATCGTTATTATCATCATCAATCACCATCATTATTGTTACTATCATTATCATCATCATCTTTATCATCACCATCGTCATCATTATTATTATTATTATTATCATCATCATAATCATCATTATTTATTAACATCATCATTATCACTACAATCATTATCATTATTGATATTATCATCATTATTGTTATTACTGTCACTACAATTGTTATCATCACTATTACAGTAATAACAATGATTATTATCATTATTAGGATTATTATCATTATCATCATCATCATTACTGCTGTTATCATGATCATTATAATAACAATAGTAATGATAAAAAAATAATAATTATTAAATTAACATAACAAAAACAATACTGATAATAACAATAGAGTTGTAGTGACGTTAACATTGAATGTTTATAATTAAAGAAAACACGATACCAATAACAATTAAAATAATGATCATGAAACACCCTTATGGAAAGATGGTACAAAAAGGAGTTCCATTGCAATACTTAACAACAACAACGATAATAACAACGGTGATATGATTAGAAAATGGAGATATCAAGATGTTTAATGTTAACAGTGTCCGTACCAATCATAATGGTTTGTTATATTGCTCGTGATTACTCTAAGATTACATAGTAACAATTTTCATATTAGCGCATACTGTATAACAATAGAAACAATGGTAGTAGTTATAACAGAACAGTAGTAACAATAATGGTAATCAGGAATATAATGTTAAGATAGTAGCGATATCATAATTAAAAACAGTGGGTAGTTAGTACTAGTATTACTTACATACCTAGGATAATGTCTGATATATTTCATTTGAACATTTGACATTTGTTATAAAAATAAAGATTTAATTCGTTTTAACGCCTTTTTTTCATGTTATATCGTTTATTGGCTTCTAAAATGTAAAAGCTAGTCTGTATAGCTGTTTGTTTATTAGTTTCGTTCCTACCTATGATAGAATAGGGTCGTATCTACCCCTCTTTTCTTCCTATCACTATCTTCATCGTGCCTGTTTACAAGACGTCCTTACTCCTCTGAAGTTATTACATTACTGCCAGTATGTTCTCTGTTACCAAGATGTCCTTATTCGCCTTTGAAACATTCGAGCAAAAGTAATCACACTCTGATCATGACTCTACTCACAGTTCCGTCACGGCTCTGTACAAGGCCAGGGTGTCCGCCTTGTTGGTGAGCTGAAGGACCTGCTCCAGCTGGGTCTGCGTGTTCCCGCCGGACCCGAAGTAGGCCAGGACGAGGGCGGTCCAGACGCTGTAGGGCGAGAAGACGAAGTTTCCCTTCGACGGCAGGACCTCCCTGAAGAGCGCGACGCTGAAGGGGGCGATGTGGCCGAGGTCTGGGCGCGGAGGAGGGGACATCTCATCGTTCTTGGAGATGCACTGAGGGCTTCCCCCGTCGGCTAGGGTTAGCAACGACAGCAACAGAACTCCCGCGGCACTCATGGTCGTGAGGAAAGTAATTCGTGTTGGAGTGACTCTCTCTATTTCCATTTCTACAGATGGAATAAATGTCTCGAGGAAATAGAATGTATCCTTCTCGTGAATGTCCTAATATGCTCGGCAAGAGAGGTAGTCTATGAGACCTGCCCTCAGTGTGAGCAGGTTGCATTGCAAGGGTCCTGCGTGCACTCAAGGTCGTGTTAATAACGGCCACTCCCGCAATAAAGGTTAGCAATTAACCTTATCAAGTGACAATTATGCCGCTCCGTACAAATTAGTTTACTCATTAGATTAAATGGGCCAGGAATACAGGAAGATGCAAATTTCGTCTCATCCATCACAAAAGCAATCATGAATATAATCGAACAATTCACAAATTACTTTGTTCCAAAAAATATATATAAATGTGTATAAACTTTCTCCTCATACAATAAGAGACCAGAACATACTTAGAAGAACAAGCAAACCACGTAACAGCCGGAAATTCAATTAAACCAAAGTCCTCACGTTAATCGCTCTTACGCTCTTACGCTGTCACGGACAGAGCAGTGTGTAAGAGGCATCTGCGCATTAGTGTCATATTACTTCAATCACCGGACTTTCGACACCGACTGTGTGGATCATCCGGCCGGCGAGGTAACACTTACAAAATCACGATACCTGGCAATTATACACTCTTGGAGCTTCGGGAATATTGATTACTAAATGAAGCTTATTGATTATATACCTGCTATAATAAAAGTGTCAGATTGGCCCCACGTGTGCATCCTGGAGAGTGATAAAGATTACATAAGAAAGAAAGAAAGAAAAAACTTTAATACTGATATAAGATCCAAGTAAGCAAGTGTCCTATCTATTTTACGATATATATATATATATATATATATACTGATAATCTGATTTATAAAATCCCTTATAATTAATCGGTGAACAAATATTCAATTTGATATCCAAGTGCTATCAATATAATGAAGCAGAAGTCAGTGCCACTACAAGAGATCACTAACATTCCGAACATCACAAAACGCATGAATAGGCTGTGACTTTGACGAACTGTACCTTGCTAATATCATTCTAAGTGTCTATACATTTACTACTTTATAACTAAGTACAAATTTAATCCAGAGATAACAGAGAGGGTTAATTTTCTTAACGTCAAATTACATGCAAATCTACTTTTACTCATATAGTACAGAGTGAACTAATCACACCGCTCTAGTTTAATTGGCAATGTTTCACGGTAGAGAAATAATAGGCCTCGCCAACAAAGAGCCTTAGCGTATTAGTTATATATTAAACCTTGAAATATGAACCCTCTTTTATGTAACATTAATGTAATTTTGTATAACAACGCTGCGCTGATGTTAATAATTTGAAGTCGCTTTTGGGGAAGACTGTGATTGGCCTATGCTAAAACTACTTTTAGAATTTCTTGTGTAACATATAAGTGACTGTAGAATGATTAAAGTTATTGGCAGATAATTTATAAACGTGACAGTGACAACTTATGATAACAGCAAAAAATAATTATGGAAATTGTGAACAACCAAAAATGTAATCATTATTATCCTTATCCAATTTTATGACCGTATATATGGAGAGTGAACAGTACAAACAAATAATTCTGCAACTGAGTTTATCTTACATTGCAAGCTTCGCAACGTAGGTGGCATTTTATTTACAGACGTTGTTGCCGAGGTGATATATATTATGAAGTGTTCTGTTACTGTATAAACTACCACTTATAAGGTGATACACTGTCTTGCCGAGTTCAAGATTGAACCCTCAGTGTTTGTGTAGAGTTTAACACAGTGTGCGGCAGGTTATCGTATCGGAGCAGGTAATGTGCTGGGATAAACCTGTCAATAGCGGAATATATACATCCACACACATAAATATATACACACTCACACACACACACACACACACACACACACATATATATATATATATATATATATATACACATACACACATATGCATATATATCATTATACATACATATACAAATACCTACACATTCATACATATATATACACACATATATATATATATACACATACACATATACACACATACATATACATATATGTAACGTGTTGCATTATGAACCTAAATGTTACAGCCAAGATGGCTGTAGATTACGCCTCATTTTAGAACTTGGAATTATAGGCTAATAGTATGCATTCTGAAAAAAAAAAAAAAATCAGATACAAATGTCAAATCCTGGAATAACACGCCAGCCGTAATAGCAACAAAACGATGAAAAATACCACGTTTTATGGTGTTTATAGTGCACATCGCTCTACCACGATATTTACCCTCACCAACATTCATTTGATAATCATAATAGTTAATTTTTTTTCTTGTATAATGTAACTCATCTGCCTAAAACGAGTCAAATTTCTTCACGAATGTACACGAACGCATTTATATATCCGTAAATCTTATTACTTTATATCATTTAATTTTTATTTTAGAAATAACAAACGATTATTGTATGACAGCCTATACCTTTTATCTCTTTGGTTAACAAGACATTGATTCCTCTTTGAGAAAAGGGAATGCTATCCAATTGATAGATAATTATTATTATAATTATTTTTATTTCTTATTTTATTTATTTATGTATGTATTTATTTATTCATTTATTCATTTTGTATTCATTTATTTATTTTTACAGGGCGATGCAGGAGTTTTAATCTGAAAATACAAAAATCTCATCTAAAACTCTAATTGATAACTAAGGGTTTAAATCCGCATCTGAAGTCAATTCATTAATTACTGCAAACCAAAACCAAGCCTGATGCCGGAACAGGAATTGTTGAAGACTATATCAAGTAAATCCCGCAGGATTACTCCAGAGCTACTTCCTACAAGATTTAGATTGGGAAAATAGGCTATGATCCCTCCTGTGTAATGTACGAGAATATGTAAAATCCAACTATTATACCTTTCTTCAAAT
>NC_061845.1:26438823-26451323 GCF_019202785.1 Penaeus chinensis
ATCCCACGACGTCCTCGTTAAGTAGTACTTCGGCCTCGGCATCGCCACTTCCAAACCAAAATCTTCACTTCCAGACCTACGTTAAAAGTGACGCCTCTGCCACTCCTGCTGCGAGACCCACTGGCATGGGAAACGCGCCATTTTGGAATGACCACCTGCCCGTGCCCCTGTCTCTTTACAGCAATGGTTCGAGGAAGATGGGGTGGTGCGAGGGGTTCTGTCCGAAAAAAGGCAAGAAGACAGGCATGGTGTGCTCGACATGTGGAGTCATGCTGTGTATCGACTGCTACGCCATCTACCATAGGAGTGAAATGTAAAGAGACGGTTGACCCAAAGCCAACCGATCAATTGGAAACTATACTCTTGTATATCAATAAAATATGATAATTTCACTCCTGTGTATACCTGCGTGCAATCCCGCATTACTAATTGGTATTAAAAAAAGAAAAAGAAAATGGACAATATATGATATATACTATGAAACAAATGCCATAGAGTACCTCTTCTAAACGTTAGTTTTGTTATGCATTCAAGGATAACAAATAAACCAAGTCTAACGATGTTAGCCAATAAATGTTTATAAAATGAGCTGATGGTGTCAACTTCACAGAAGCTACACCGTATATCAGGGCCTAAAGACCGATCGTTTGGAACGCTTCCAAATCATGATCAGGAAAAACGGACGAAAAAAAAAAAAAAATGAAGTGCTCAAGCTGGCTAAAATATTATAAATATTTTGGGAAGGTGGATAATATCGCAATGGAAATGTATTACGCCAAAGAGTAAAAACAATGGACAAATGAAGTCAGTGTCTCGCATTTGAACGCTAAAAAAAAGTTTACTTTCAAAACCTAATAATATTGTTGCATAATTTCCAATGAAATGATGAACACAATCTGTTTAATAGAAATAGGTTGTTATAACTGCGTACCACGAGTCAGCTTAATCAGTTATTTGAATTTCATATATTACTAAGCGTTCAGACTATTCAAGTCGAAGGCAAGCAACCTTTCAAAGAAAAAGATGATTTACATATTAAGGGAATTTAGTCCCCCAGAAGACTTGGCTGAGGACTAAGAGATCAGGGATAAAGTCTAGAGGGGAGAACGTCAAGAAGTGGACACACATAAAACAATAAAATGCAGTTAAGGTGACAGTAAAATGGAATCAAAAGCTGAGTTAAAAACTCAAAAAGTTCGTAATAACGAGACGCATGTAGTTCCAGGGTGCTTTTCATTTGTAATTTTACTATCTTATATTAACAAACATGCAATAATACAAAGACATTATAACAACTACACACTAAGAAACAAAACAAGTTAAAAAAAACGACACAATAAAAAAGACAACCTAAGAACTAGTTACATAAAATCAAGTTTGAACTTAAAAGTCAGAAACTAATATTCCAGAAGGACCCATCTACTGTAAATTTTCACGAGGATTATGCATACGACAAGATTTTTTGCTACATTTTCAATATCTTTCGCCATTAACTGTAGCCGTGACCTAAAGTGATACCAGTGACTGTGAGAGGACACGATTCTACCACGCGTTATTCCGTTTGCACGACACCACATGGGCACAGTCGCTCCTGTAGGGGAAGGCGTCCGCGGCCCCGCCTGTTCCAACGGCCAGTCTCCACTGCCAAACTATGGCCACACACCCGGAGTCCGGTAAAAGCTACTCGATGAATCTCTGTGACATACTTTCTCGTGCAATATAGATCACGTACAGTAAAACAAGGGTTTGGTGATGCATATGTCACCTTACGAGATGCGTTAGACTCTGCTACCTATTAAGTCAAATCCATTGCCACGCCTACACCATTAGTATCATCAGTATTCTTATATCGGTTTATAAGTTTATTAGTCGCTAAAACCAGCTTCACAGCGTGAACCCAAGGAACGTTATATGTTAATTAGACTATCAGGTGATGCAATGTCTTGCCTTAACTGCCAATTCAAACGATACTTTCGCTAATTCTAGGTGTCATTGCGATATTCTATCGTCCTCGACTGCTTAAATACTTTCAATTAATGCATCTTTATTCATGCGGTTCAATTGCTTGTCCCGTAGCTCTGCAACTGCTAACTACTGTTACATCGGCTTCTACAAGCGAACGTGTGTGTGTAGTCAGGGGTCTTGGTCGTTAAGGTGTTGTGACAGAGGCGAAAATACCCAGCCTTAAACACTTAATTTAGGCCTTATGCTATGATGACATAAATATCAATGTTGTCTATATTAGAAATGTACTGCATAATGGACACTGATACTTATGGGAAGTGGACATAGAGGTGATAGTTGCATACAGTAGTAAAGAAGCTCCCAGGCAAAAAGGGCACATGGATAGTGCTATGTTCGAGAGGTTTGCTAGGTTGAACAATGCCAAACTAAAATAGACTTGTCGTGTCATTATGCACGTCAAGAGGTCAGCTTATCCTTGGGAATTGGGCAAAATCTGGGAGTTAGTATTGCCGACTTGTTGCTGGGTTGCTCACCTCATACACAAACACTCATATTTGTTATATATACATACATACACATACACATGTCTATCTATCTATATATATATACACCGTGTATGTGTATTGGTTATGTTATATGTACACATACATATATATTACATATATACATAAATAAATATATTTATATATGTTATATATATACACTTTATTGTGTATGTATGTATATCTATCTAATTATCTATCTATCTATATGTGTGTGTTACACATACACGCACACACACACACACACACACACACACACACATATATATATATATATATATTGTGAGCGTAAGAGACCACCGCAAGCCACAAGATGTAAGCGTAAGAGAGATGGCCTTGGACGCTCAATGAAAGGGGTCTTAGCTTGCTGGTTTATTTCTGAAGATAGATATGAGACTCCCCAAGAGACCCCCGTGTATCCGAGTGGAGGACGAGGTGTTGGAGCTGGACCCTGTGTGGCTTGGCCTGTCTGCCGTGTCTCTCCCTTTGTCTTACGCACGTGCCCTTTTATGCGGCGGTCCCCTTCGAGGGCGGATGTTTATTCCTGTGCGAAAAGAGAAAGCCAGTCAGCACCTGCGTCCTGCCCAAGGAGAAGGGCAGCTGCTTGGACGGTGTGAAGTGCGCCATCCGGTCTTGTTACGTATTGTTGACATATATAATATATATATATATATATATATATATATATATGAGCGAAAATGAGAGAGACGGTTATTATATAGAATACTATAGTAAAATATTAATTACTATCACGTGTTTTATATACATTATTTTGTTTACCATATATGACATGATAATATATATTATATTGTATGATAATATCTTATATAATGTGAAAATATCTAATTAATATCTTATATGGTGTGATATAGAATATGTAACATCATCTAATGTACACCAACATCACTTTGTATTTCCTGGAACCTGACCTGACCCAAAATCCGCCTGTCCTCACCTGACCTATTCCCGACCTTCTTCTCCCGGAAACCGTATGACCGCTTACTTACGAGGGCAGTGACATTTCTGGCCAAAACCTCCGCTTAACACTAACATATACTGTGCAGGATTTATGAGGCAGGAGTTGACCATCTGAGTCCGGCCCGTCGACTTGTGCTCCGCGATTTCATCAATGCTCTTTAGAATTTATTGCTGAATGTTTACCGGTTGTGTAATAAACATGAATGTACGTTAATGTGGAAGCCCAATGCGGAATGTTTACTGGTTGACTAGTAAATGCAGGCGTGTGATGAGGATGAGGATGATTTTCTTTGATGGAGATTGTAAATCAAAGCAGGATTAAATATAATAGTTACGCATGTTAATGTGTAGATTCACAGAAAACGAACAGGTGAGCGGTAACTTTTTTGTTTTGTTTTTTTACCTATTGCGTCGCACATATATAGGCAAAACTTTTTAATTTAACAAAAGTCAGTACCAATATAGTACTAACAGCACTTTGCCTAACATATTTCCTTGATTTAAATATTGTTCATTAGTGTCACTTATCTTCAGCGCAGTAATCAAAATGTTTTGTAAGTAATGATTCTGATACGATAAGCTATATAACCGCCATTATCATACTTCCATGATCATATCTATCATTATTATCACTTGTCAAAGTAAAAAAGTCATTATCATTACTTTCATCATTTATCATAGTCAAAGTCATTACTATCATAATTACCATTACTATCATCAAAATCATTATCATTACTATAATCATTATCATTATTGCAACCATTACAATTGCTATCATTACTATAATCGTTATCATTATTTTAATAATTACAACTACTATAATGTAATCATCATCATTACTGTAATCATTAGTATTTATGTAATTATCAGGTAACAAACTGATGCAGGTCATGTTTAAGAAAGAGAGTGATCTGTTCATTATTAACGCTTTTGCTGTTTCCGGTTTGGTTTCAACAATTATCATCATCATTACCATTATTGTGATAATGTTAACAGCATTTTAATCTGCTATCACTATCATCATCATTATCGACATTATCTATGAATACAGATAGTCGGAATAACGGTTAGGATAATGATAAAAATGGTGTTAATGATGATAGTAGTAGTATCACTATTATTTGTGTCATAAAATATAATGTTAATAACCATAATTTAATTTGACGGTAATGATAATATCGGCAATGGTGATCAACAATATTACTAATAACAAAACCAGTAACGGCGATATTAACAATTATGATGATGGTGATAATGATAAAGGTAATATCGCTCAAACAGATAATAACAAAATAATAATGACAACTAAAACACAAGATACATATTGCATGACATGGCCTTCTGGGTGCATGACTGCGCTCATTTCCACCTCGAAGCAGACGAAGCAACATGCTCATTAATTCAATCTTCACCTTACGTTGCAAAGCCTTATTTGCTATTGGGAGTGCAACGTTATCACGAAAGCAGCAACTCATTGATAACGATGATGTGTCTGAGGCTTTAAAAAACATCCTTTTTTATGACTCATATATCCGGACTGTATGGTTTTCGCATGTCATCAGCATCTGAGGACATATGCATTAGACACTATAATAATTGGATAACCTCCAAGCTAGTACACTAGAAACGTGTCGGCCTCTTATCCGAGGGTCGGCGGATCGCGCCCCGCCCAGGCGCGAGAAGATGCAATTGTCGCATGGAGAATACTGCTGTGGCTGGGCATTCACCACGGCGGGTAAGGACAAAGCCAAGTCAGCACCAGCTGACACACGTTAGCGAGTCGGCATTAGTTGACACAGGCCGGGCTCCCCTCATGGGCATAGCCCTGGCGAGGCTTAGCTTCGCATATCGGACTTATCCTTACTTAATGCGTTATTAAGGACTTTGTCAATGGTAAGGTTGACATTAATGGCTCTTAATACTGTCATATATTGCATTATTTCATCACTGTCAATAGCGATAGCAACTATGCGAAAAATAGTAATAATGACAAAGATAGGAATGACGGTAAATATTGTAATAACGATAAACTTAGTAATACTGATAAAGATAGGAATAATGATAAAGATAATAGTGATACAGATAGTAATACTGGTAATGATAGTCATAATAAAGATAGTAATGATAAAGATTGTAATACTGATAAATATTAAGAAAATATGGAGATGATATATTTACATAATATCAAGATATTGATTAAAATAATATTATGATATGAATATTGACATATCAAGATAATGATATTGATTAAAATTATATTAAGATAATATTGATTAGGACATATTAAGATAATATTAAGATCATATCAAGATATTAATATGTTAAGATAATAATATTAAGATAATGATATGATAATAATCTTTGTTAAAATCATGTATTAAGATATTAATATTAATATTGAAGATATTAAGAAAATTATACTGATTAAGATAGTATTAAGATAATATCGATTAAGATAATAGTATTGATTAAAATAATATTAAGATAATACTGATTTAGATAATAATATTGACTAAGATATTGATATATTAATTAAGATAATGATATTGATTAAGGTAATAATATCGACTAATATAATATTACTATCTTTATCAGAATTATCTTTATATAATATTATTAATACTATCAATTAGAACAACGTCACTATTACCATTGCAAAGAATAATTATAACAGTAATAATAATCAAAATAGCCAAAAGACAACTAAGAGGCCACGAAATACATTCACAAAGTTAAAACAACGGAATAACTAATGGCAGATTCTTTTAATAATCCCGAAATAAATACCAGTCCCTCTCAGGCCATGAACAGCACTGCGAACTTGATGACGCAGTAGTTTAGTGAGAGTATTTGAGAAACTGCAGGGGCGGGGCTGGTACTCGAACTAGGGAGGGCGTCGGTGTTTCCTTCTCGGCGTCAAGGGTAAGATCGTGTTTCTAGTTTAAGTTTGATATTGCCTCCACTTGTAAATTTTGGGCATTTATACAAACAAAAGCAGTGTGTAAATATATAACATGCACACGTACACACATGTATACTGTATATGTAACATTCACACTTACACACACACATATTTACATATATGTGTATATATACATATATATATATTTATTCATTATACACACATTACATATTGTGTTGGTTAATCATAGAGGACGTGGGGAATGAGAGGCTTGCAGAAAAAAAATGTTGAGATCGAAACTGGGCAGCTGATTTGTCAGAAAAGATTCTATCATTCTGTGGACGTTATGTTTAACATACACACATACTTATATCTTAATATTCGTATGCATAGATAAGTACATACATACATAAGTACATATATACACACATATATGTGTGTGTGTGTACAGTACATGTTTATATATATAATTATGTATATATATAAATATATATATATGTTTAATATATATATATATAGATATAGATATATATTTACATCTAGAAATATAAATATATATATACATATATATATATATATATATATATATATATATATATATATGTGTGTGTGTGTGTGTGTGTGTGTGTGTGTGTGTGTGCAGTATATATGTTTGTGTGTCTATATATTCATACAATATTTATATACAAATATATATATATATATATACATATACAAATATATATATGTATATGTATATATATGTATATGCATATATATTATACATACCACGCATATATCTCTATATCTATGTATATGAATGTATGAATGTGTATATATGTGTATATATATTATATACACCAGGCATATATCTCTATATCTATGTATATGAATGTATGAATGTGTATATATGTGTATATATATTATATACACCAGGCATATATCTCTATATCTATCTGTATGTATGTATGTTTATATATATATATATATATATATATATATCACATCACGCATGCATCTTTATATATATTTATCTAAATTTGTATATATGTATATATATATAGATATAGATATAGATATAGACATATCTTTTTAAAATGCAATTTCCTGGAACTGTTTGTTTATCGAAATGGTAACACCTAAGGGGGTAAGGCAGTATGTCTTCTTTCAACACAATAAAATTCAATAATAATTGGGTATTTCAGAAACATGAAAACGCTTCATTCTTCAAACGTCTATATGTGGCAGCTAAATAAAATAAAAATCTTTGCAAACATTGTTGATACCTTTGTAAACGTGAAAATGGACAGTTCATCTCGCGATATACTTTTGTAATTTATGAAAACTTTATTTCCTTTTGTTTGTCAGTGCACATCCCTTTACAATATATGCGTAGGTGTAGATAAAAATCGCATACTTGTGTTTTGTTAGAAAATAAAAGTTTTCATACATTATCTTCTTGATTCTGAATTGATAAAATGGCTTGTTTTCTTTCCGTCAGATCCAGACACTAATTCAATATACAGAAAATATACTGTTATCATTTTAGAGTAGCTGAACGTAAAACCGCAGTTGGACTGTGTTCATGTGTTGAGGAACTGCACTTATTAGACATTTTATTTAGAATCATTGGTTTTATACTTGATACACATTTTGAATCCCTTCTCACGCAAAATATGATAACATATAGTTTACAGAATGTACATTTAAATATAGACTTAATATACATGAATAAGTATATATATATATATATATATATATATTAATTTATAATAATTTTTAATTTTTGACTATCGATTTATTTGTAAAAAGAAAACGGAAATAATTGTAGAAACGAAAAACCAATACTGGGGGCAGTCATACTTATAATAAGGAAAATCTATCGTTATTCAAAACCATGTCTAATTCCCAGGACAGAGATGACGTGCTTATGTGAGGCCCCGGTTTCCTTCGTAACACTTTTCATTATATTTAGCATGATCTGTTAGCTATTGGAAGGTTCTTTCATCAGCCGTTTCCCAAGCATTGACAATATTCGGCCAACCATCTTTCACCAGGTCTGAGCCACATGCCTTGCTTGGCCGCGTGAGGACTTGTCATTTCGTATCTACCCTTGATGTGTGTATTGGGCAGTTATTCTGCACGAATAGGGCTGTTTTTGGGATGGGTCAAAGGATAGGAACGCACTGGCGGGAGAAATATTTCTTCTAGCAATTTCAAAATATTTGTCTAAACTGAATCTTCTTCTTTTTCGGCGAGTTCACCAGCACCATGCATGAAAATCCACCCCCCATATTATTGACCACGTGGCCATTCCTCGCTGTTTCATAGATATGTCATCTGTCACATCTAAAAAGTAAATAATGATAGATGATCCGAACATAAAATATGACGTATAAACATATATCTTCATCAAAATTTGAACTTTGACTGTGAACAAATTGAAAAAGGATAATGATATTCACACCTGCTATTTCACATCCAGCAATTCCCATGGGCTCTACACATACTGCTGGGCGAACGGCAGTGTAATGAGCACAAGGGAAGTGAAGTTAGAACGAGCCAAAAAATCGTCTAGAAACCACCCTGTGTATACCTCACTTGGTCTTTATGCATATGTATTACTTATATATACCTCAGTATTTGTCTTTAGCTATGTAAGATAAAAGTACTTAATTATTTTTCTAGAAAGGTGATTCTTTATTTTATTAGTTTTACATAAAGTCTATATATTACTATATTATTTTTTTACTAAGATTAGGAAATTGTAAAATATAATAGTTTACCATACAATGTTTTTTTGTTACCCCCCCACTATATCACGGATGCCAAGGAAACTGCCAACAGAGTCAGGCAGGAAAAGTGGCTGGAATGGTGTGAGTCCTTCGACCACCAAACCACCCTTTCAGAGCTGTGGCAACGGGTCAAGCGAGCTACCAGCCGCTCAGCCCCGAGGTGCACCCATCACGACCCCCAAGCAGAGGCTAACAGACTGGCGCACGAGTTCTCTGCGAGAACGAGCAGCAACAGTCTGCCAGCCGAGCTGAGGGCAAGACAAGAGCGTCTACAGCCAGACAGACACGCTCAGATCAGAGAAAGGGCAGCCGAACCCGATAACTCAGACGTTATCTTTTCTCTGAGGGAACTAAGGAAAGCCTATAAAACCAGTTCCAACACAGCCCCGGGCTCTGATGGGATCTCGTACCCCATTATCTCCCACCTAGGACTAGCAGGTGAGCGTGCACTCTTGCAACTCATCAACAAGTCCTGGGAAACTTCCACTCTACCCCAGAGTTGGAAGAGGGCTACCATAGTTCCCGTCCCAAAACCAAAGGAGCCGGGGAAGTACCGCCCCATCTCTCTGCTCAGTTGCCTGGCCAAGACGGCTGAGAGGATGGTACTAAACCGGCTTCAATGGAAAACGGGACCCCCGCACGAACACCTTCACGGGTTCACAAGGGGCATGGGCACAGCACACAGCTTAGCCACGCTCTTAAGCACAATCAGCAAGGGCCCAGCTGTGGTGGTATTCCTTGACCTGGAGAAGGCTTTTGAACTGGCAAGTCCGCTTGCCATTCAGGAAAGCCTGATCCAGAAGGGAATCAGAGGAAAGCTCTTGGCTTGGATAGGTGACTACTTCAGGAACAGGACTGCCAATGTCAAATTCCAGGGTCACCTATCGCAGCACATGCCGCTCGAAAATGGAACGCCACAGGGTGGGGTTCTCAGTCCAGCCCTATTCAACACTTTAATGTCCTGCATCCTCAACATAAACCTCCCAGTGGGGTGCCAGATCATCTCGTATGCAGACGATCTCGCTATCACCTCCACTGGACCACGCAGCCAAAATAAAGCCCAGCGTTGTCTGGACCTCGTGTCAGAGGAGTGTTGTAGGACGGGACTAAAGATCTCTGCTGCCAAATCCAAAGCCATGGCTTTGAGGCACAAGACTGAAAATCCAGGGAGTGGAATTAGAATGGGTCAAGGACTACCTATACCTTGGGGTAAGGATAGACAGGACCCTCTCCTTCCATAAGGAGGTCCAGTACCTGGTTGACCGAACCAAAGCAAGACTGTCTGTCATGAGAGCAATGACTGGGAGACGCATAGGGGCCAGACACAAAGTACTAAGATCATTCTATGTACATGCTGTCCGGCCCATTGTGGACTATGCCTCAGTCGCTCTAATTGCTGCAAAGAAAAAGCACAGAGACAAATTAGAAACAGTCCAAAATGAAGCTGCCAGGATCATTCTGGGTGCCCCGAGGTGGACGAAGGTTCTCAACCTCCTGATGGAGGCAAACCTTCTCCCCCTCGACTCACGAATCGATCTAACGGCAACACAATTTCTGTCAAAGGTCATCCAGGCTCCCAGGAACACAAGCCTAAGACAAAAATTAGTCAGATGCCTCGAACAAGACAACGAGCTCGTTGCAAACAACTCCTGGCTGTCTCATACAGCCAGGGTGTTGATACGCCATCAGCTCAAAGAACAGCTTCTTGCTAAGGGCATGGACTCCCCCCACCCCGACTTTGCCGAAGCCCCGCCGTGGGCACTGAGCCTGATAGAGTTCAACATAATGAACCTGTCAATGAAAAAGAGCCTATACCCCATGCCTAGCCTAAAGGCAGAAGCCCACAGGGTCATTGCAGCCATCACTCCTCCGGGTAGTAGAACATACTACACGGATGGATCGGTCGATCCCTTGAGCCACACTGCAGGCGCCGGCTTTGCAGCTAGGGATGCCACGCGATCCATGGAGAAGTGTGCCTTGGTCGGTCGTACCTTCCTACGGCAGCTCCACAGAGAGGAAACGAGAACCTCCCCCTCGGCCAGCTGGTACTCAGACGCCACAGGCTCTGAACCACTGGCACTCTCTGAAGTAAGCAACAGAGGTACCGAAGTCATTCTTCACAGAATGCGCCTAGGTTACCACTGTGCATGGCAGATTATCCCAACAATCGAACGCGATGGTGCTGCAAGCACTGCGGCGAGCCGAACGCCACACTAGTCCACTACCTAGAAAATTGTAACCATACACAATTCCTGAGACATGGACCGCCCACAACAGCCGCCGTGCTGGTAAAGAGGCTATGCGAAATGCTTACACCATGGCGGCAGGAGCGCTTGCTGGCAATCCCGCCGCCACGGTAAGCACCGAGTGTCTGACAACTCAATGAGACAGCCGTAAAAAAGCTGACACAGGTCGGGCCATATCTAGAAGGCCCGGGCGAAGCTAGAACTTCGCAAACCAAACCCCCCCCCCCCCCCCACTATACATTCTCTTTATTTAAAGGGTACACTGTTATATTTCAATGGTACTGTCACATTAAGATTGTATAATTTATATTCTAATAAATAAAACATATGTACTATTTTTGTTATTGGAAAGATTCATTTAAGTTCTGAAAATTATGCATGTATAGATTAAGAAGAACTATATGTTTGTACTATACGTGATAAATACTTGGACATTTTGGTAGATGAATGTTTATTTTATTGTAGAAGTGTGATGATTTATGACTCAATGTGTCAACAAAAATTGTAAGCTCATTAAGTGTTTTGATATTACCGCTTCTCTCAGTTACCTCTAAGGCTGAAGTTAGATCATAAGTAACCTGTATGACTATTCTTCTTTTATAGTGTGGGTCCTAAAGAAAACTTTGGGGGAAACCACACATTGGTAATAACAGATAGTGCCCCTCTGGATAAAGTCTTGAGTGGTTCCCAGAGCAAAGAGAAGTAATAGGGTCTTTGCTAAGGAGCATAGAAAGGGGTGGACGCTACAGCAGGCGATGTTGTCTTTGTTCAACCTCTCTTTGATAACGTTCTGTGTGAATCCCATCTGCATGTAGTCATTTCGCGGCTTGTTAGCGGGAGTTGTAGGTCTTTATATGAATTTTAGCTGCCTTGGTCGTTCAAGGTGCTCTCCTCCTCCCATTTTATTCACCTGTATACTATCGAGCGAGAGATACTCGGCTCGCTGGTTACTTCACAGGAAGAGAAATTACTTTACTTCATCCCAATGATGCGGCCTCTATTTGCAATATCAAATTGCCTTGCGTCCATCTTGAAAAAAGTGTCAGCTTGGCAGCCTCGTTTTTACCTCGGATTTCCCATATGACAGTATAAT
>NC_061845.1:26453823-26491323 GCF_019202785.1 Penaeus chinensis
TTAATGTTTTAGTATGGAGATATCATTACCTAGCAAAAACTTTAAACGTACGAAAGTTGGTCGCCGGTAACGGAAAGTAAATGGTAACTAAAACTGGCAGTTGTTTACAGTACAGACGCACTTGCCAGATGCTGTCCCCAACTCGTCACGATTTAAGTTACCGTGACTGGACATGCCCGACAGCCCGAGGGAGGGGGGGGGGGGTACTGCCTCTAACTCCCCCGACAAACCTTGTCTTCATCTGTGCGCACGGCAAAGAGAGCTTAAACTTTACTGCCAGCGGCGCTTTTCGAAGTCTTTCCTTTGTTTCGTTATCGTTCATGGTTGCAGATTATTTCTTGTACCGGTGACCGCAACTGTCCTTTAAAGAAATATCTTCACTTTGCCTTGCTTACCGTGAAGGTTAACCCTAAAATTTGGTTAAAAGAAAGACGGTGCCTAGCACTAGCAAAGAAGCAAGTGAAACTTATGACTTTTAAGTATATTTTTTGAAAAGGGTCGGAAATGTTTTAGTGAAGCCGTCTCGCTTACGTAGAAAGTAGCTACAACCTATATATGAACCGCAATTAATAATTGCTCCCAAGACCTTCAGAGTAAGTTTGGCGTCCCTGACAATTAAGATTTTTATTCGTCAGAAATAAAGGCTTTTGCAATAAACTGATGGGATGATATATATTATTCACCCGATATTACTTATTCAGTATGGAAAATGAAAATGGTCTATTGTAATTAAGAAAGTCAGTTCGTCAGTAGACGGTAACCAATACTCATCGAGAAGTCGATCCTAAACGATGATACTACATGCTATTTTGTTAACTGCACGCCATATATATATATTGACGGTATACCTAGGATGTTTACATCAAATAAAAATCTAGTGTAACCTCGGTCTTCATCTTTCTCGCCGTTGTGCGAAAAATCGTGTTATGAATATTATTCTACAGTGCACGGAAATAAACAGCGTATTATATGATTTTGCCCCCCCCCCCCCCCACGCACATAAAAAAAAAAACTAGTCCTAAATTTGAGCGCTGTGGGGGTGGGAGGGGGAAAGATAATACTGCTAATTCGGGGAAAAAAATCCAGAAATGAACGTCGAATTAGTTTATGAAGCGAGCTTCTATTCACAGGAAATGCAGGAATTGACACAATAAAAGTCAATTACATATTTCGTTCGGAAAAGAGAATTTAACTATTTGACATTTGAAAGTACTAATGATTTCAATCCCTTTTATTTATATTTTTTCATTTATTTAATAATGATGATGATAATAATAATTTATTATTATTATTATTATTATTATTATTATTATTATTATTATTATTATTATTATTATTATTATTATTATTATTATTATTATTATTATTATTATTATTATTTGTTAATGCACCTTTCTCAAGCGTCTAAGGTTATTCAGAACAAAGGACACGGATATCAAGTAGAGCCTTTCAAGGGAACCGAAATGGTAATGCAGAATGCGGCATCAAGTTGCATTCGACGGTTCCACACGCACGCACGACGGCCAATTTCCTGCGAGTTGTTTCTTGTTAAGACCCATTTTCGCGTGTACGAGTGACCACGGTCAGTCACATCTTGATATGCTATAGCGCAGGTCTAATCGAGTAAAACTTTAAAAATGAAGTCGATATTACTTGTCCCCAGGCTTCAGATTTCACTCGGAAAATAAAATTTCGCTTCCGCAATCTCTTTATTTAATTTGCAATTGATTGTGCTTGATTTAGTTTATTGACTCGGAATAGGTAGTGAGGATCTTCAAAAAAAAAAAAAAAAAAATTATCTTCGAGATGATAAAGACTTGGGTTAGCAGTTAGATCGTTTAACGGAATTTGAAGTAGCAGTTACATAGTTCGAAATTAGGGCGAAATCAGTAGTTTACTTTTGTGCTTTCCAGAAATATTTATGGACTAAATAGTCAAGTTGCAGCTTTGAACATCCATTTCAGATATTTAAGGGTTTCCGGTCAAGATATCTACAAAACCCTCTGGTTTTAAGTGGTACATTTTATTTGAAAATTCGCTTTATAGCCTTTGTGATCTGATAAGATTCAGTAAAAAAAATGAGTACAAAATCCAGGACTTGCATATATGTATTACCATCATAATCACGTAATACTCAAATATACAAGAATCATTCGTATTTCAAAAGATAAGAAATCAGCTTATACAGTTGTTTTGGTTGTTGGGCGCATGTAAGGTCGGAAGAATTGTCATGACGATAACTTTTTCGCTTTAATTACGTACTAACAATTAAGTTTTAAGAATAGTAAAGAACACTTGTAAACCGTTTTATATAATGGTGTAGTAGACTAATTCATATAGGAACAAGAGCAATTAATGTATGTCCCACTATGAATCTGTTAGTCATTTGTTATGGGTCTTTACTAGAAAGGCAGACAAAGCATGCAGGAACTCATATTTAGAGATGTTATAATAATTGTCTAAATTAAGTCTGGGAGATGTATGCCGAATATGGATTTATTCAATCTGGCATACATTTCTTGTCCACTTGTATTACTGTATATATATTCATTTTTGTTAATGCATAAATACTTAATCGATTCACGCCAGGAGGGTATGTATACAGGCTGGCCATTTTATTTATCATTTATATTTTACTACAAATAGCTCGAAGTGCTTAATGACCAGGGTGTCGGTAACTAGGCCTACCTTATCGTTTATCCTATTACTTGAATCTTCGGAAAGAAATCAAGGAATAGGATAAATTGGTAATGTTTATATAGGCCCAGGTGACTAAACACTGTATCGTGTATTAGGGAAAAATAAAAACGGTGGATATGTACCAAACGCCAGAGTTTATTTGCACTCGACTTGTCTCAAGCTTTATTGCTTGAAAGTGAAAAGGCTACCATACTTTTGTGGTAAATCATAGGTATGGATATTCCAGATTCTCTATCTTGAAAGGATCAGGAAATGACGTGCCCAAATTTACGGAAAGTACGAGAGGCATGATGACGTTAAAGTAGGGAGATAAAATGGTGTACCAATCATGGCTTTAGAAACAAGAGGGCCCCTACAAAGTGACTTCATACAAACTTAATCGGTGCTACAAAGTCAGGATACTTCTGATGACAGCTTTAGAGAAACCTGAAGCTGTGAACTGATTGACAAATCAACATGACTGATTATGCAGTATTAGAAGCCCCTCTACAGTGCAAAGTATAATGCCAAATCACTTAATGACTGGGAAAACAATTTTGTGAAGATCAGTTGTGTCGAAAAGGAGTTTGTCATATAAAATAGAATATATTTAAACAAAACGTTGTACTACAACTTCTGAGACAGTGATGTATTGATGTTCACGGAACTATTAGAATTCATGTGCTTAAAAGTCCTGCGCTAGTTTTATACCAATGACTTGCCTACGAAATTGTTTAAGTGCAACTCTTGAAAGTCAAAGTAGCACCAATACGACTTCAAGAAGTGTTGATGCTATACTCTGATTAGCAGAAGCTAAATTTTCCAGTGACCTTTTGCTATGCAAGCTCTGTATTGATGTAATATATTATTGGTTTCATAATCGATTGGTGCAACTGAGGACCTAAACTGAAAAGGGCAACAACGAAAGTCGACAAAAGCTTGAAACTTCCTCATCCTCCGATACTTCCATTCAGAGGCCTTGTAGGCAAGACTCCTAATGCGCCGCGATCAAACTCGGGAAAACAAGGAAATACCAAACTCTGCCTGATGGTTTTGCTGATAACGCAAATCCTGCTTAATCATCTGATTGTCTGGATATGAGAATATGCATATGCATGCCTAATAGTTTACATGGAAAGAATATACTTAAAAGGTAGTAAGTAGAACTTTCCAGAGTTTGACCTTTCCGGATTTGTTCAGAGATTAAAGAAGAGAAATGGCACCATTATTTCATAACAAGACCTACACTTTTTTCTTAACTTGGGTCTTTTTGGCCCTTCCCTGCCACTAGGGTAATACTAGGAGCCATTGTCTTGAAACTTTCAGTCGAATTTAGATTATGTAGATAGAGTTATGAACAAAAATAATCACCAATCCACTTCTGACCTTTTTAGCTTCCTTTTACGTGCAGACATGCCTTTAAATTAACCAGTAACATCTTGGTATCTGGTGACTGAAGTCTGTCTGAAAGTTCATATAGTGTTTAGTTAGGTGTGCCTATTTGTTTGTATCCATTAACATGGTATTTAGGAGATTGAGGAACTAGTAAAGTAGTTGGGCTGTCACTCAAACCATCAGTAAGCATCGATTTGAAGCAACGCCGGACAGTGCAACGAGCCATGTTATTTGAATGCACAAGACCTGCTACAGTATCGCCGCCATTGTGTAAGATAATGGGCTAGCCAGGCTAACATAAAGCACTGGTAAATCCGATGGGAAGAATCTGACAACTTGGAAGACAGGCAACGGTAAGATAGACATATCGCATCTAGTTATTTGATATGAACTTTATAAAATTATAGATGTAATATATGAAATATATATTAAGGAGTTATACAATTTAGAATAATTATTTGTGTAGATTATAGGTTAAATGATTTATTTGAAATACAGATGGATGAAATTGATAGTTCAGCATTTCTTTTATGCAGTCGACTTTATCTTCATGAATATTGCTATAACATTATGAAACGAAAGTTCGTTGTTAGTCAAATTATATTTTTGTTCATAACATGCATAGCTCATCGTAAAATCTATACTAATAGGTCTTTCTTTTTAGCCCAAGAGGACCAAGAAAAAGTGAATGATTTGACAGAATCCATGTAGATTTGGAAAGTTATCCGTTTACCGAATGTGCTGTGATGAGGGAACAGATACACCTGCAAACATCAGCTGGGACAATCGGACTATTAACTACACAGAAAAGACTAGCAGCAAAATGACCCAGTAACTGAGGATCAATAGGGGGTGGGGGGGGGGGGTGGAGCAGCGTGTGATTGCCCAGAGTTACAAAAGATTTAGATTTTTTTCATATTTAACTATATCTGGAGCTCTCTCCACTGCTGTTATCAAAATAACACCTGGTATGAGTACTAAAACATAGTCGGCATAAGTGGCTGATTGACATAGAGGGGCCACTTCATCTCAGAATTTAGAGGTGCTGCTAACCGTCCAGAATTATCTTGTATAGGTATGATGGAATTGGTGCCCATCAGCACAGATGTTGAACGGTGTAATGTATAGATCCTTTTAATTTCCAAATATTGCAACCTATTTTCCTTATGAACGTTTGCATTTTTATATCAATTCTAGGATAACTGCCCTGCCTGCAAATCTGTGCGGTAATTCTGTAGTCGCATCCAGATCGAGCTCTTGTCTTGGCCAGTTTGTTCACCTGACGTAAATGCCGGGTGGGGCCAGATATTAACAACTGCAAGCCTTTTCTAGCATACCAATGACAAGTGGGAGCTCTAGCATTGAAACCAGCAAATTTTGTCCAAAATGAATTCGAGGAGGCTGGGGACTTACAGTAACAGGTTTTTGTTTGTCTGCTTTTGTTTTATTTGTTTAGTACAAGACCTTAACATAAATATTTTGATGTTTGAGTGAAATATAATTTCTCCTTTTTATAGATTATGAAAAACGTTATGATGTCATTGTGCACAAGGCGAAGTGAGAAAGTTCCTACTGGGCTCTATGGCAGCTATACCTTGACCAAGTAAAGATAATGTCTTAAGTGGCCATTACCTGTCAGTCGTGTTTGGCCATCCGAGTATGCATTTATCAGACTCGTATAATCCATTGCACAGAGCATGCTCAGACTGTATTGTGAATGTTTACTATGGACTCGAGCATAGCAAATGTCTGATATCGAGTTTGGGAAACAAACCACAGATAAGGTTAGGGAAACTTGCACAAAATTTATTGATTCAAATAGGCCTCTGCACATTCTTTTACTCGTAAGGGATATTATTACAGAGAAACCGAACTGCCTCCATAACATTTAACAGTGACGACAGTAAAATTCATCCTAGTTATCCCATACTACCATTTATAGGTTTTACAAAGTGCAAAGAGTAATAAAACATTAAATATTACCGAAATTGAATATTTAAAACTTTTTAACACATGACTTAAGTGAAATGGAAATCTATAGGACCTAAGTGAAATGAAAAGATGATCCATAGTACCAACACTTCGCCCAGTGGTTTCTTCCATTCTTTATTTCTGCCGTTATTGCCTCCCAAAAGGGAGCCTTTCTGAGGTGGAATCTACACGTGGGTAGGTACTTTTTTGTTAACGACTCTTCGGCATCAGTGATCGTAATTCTTTGTGTTTGACAAATAATTGTCTACCATATTCTTCTTTCACATATCCAATCTATTATAATACCTGTCACCTCGTCGTGAATGTTGGTATGGTGAATGTAAATAGTGTAGCAGTGACGCTTTTGGATGAGGGGACGCTGGATGACGGGCCGACGAAGTGACGAACGAGGGGACTCTGGGTGACGGGCCGACGAAGTGACGACGTCCCCTCGTTCGTCACTCTGTCGGCCCGTCATCCAAGTGACGAACGAGGGGACGCTGGATGACGGGCCGACGAACGAGGGGACGCTGGATGACGGGCCGACGAACGAGGGGACGCTGGATGACGGGCCGACGAACGAGGGGACGCTGGATGACGGGCCGACGAACGAGGGGACGCTGGATGACGGGCCGACGAAGTGACGAACGAGGGGACGCTGGATGACGGGCCGACGAAGTGACGAACGAGGGGACGCTGGATGACGGGCCGACGAAGTGACGAACGAGGGGACGCTGGATGACGGGCCGACGAAGTGACGAACGAGGAGACGCTGGATGACGGGCCGACGAACTGTGACGAACGAGGGGACGCTGGATGACGGGCCGACGAACTGTGACGAACGAGGGGACGCTGGATGACGGGCCGACGAAGTGACGAACGAGGAGACGCTGGATGACGGGCCGACGAACTGTGACGAACGAGGGGACGCTGGATGACGGGCCGACGAAGTGACGAACGAGGAGACGCTGGATGACGGGCCGACGAACTGTGACGAACGAGGGGACGCTGGATGACGGGCCGACGAACTGTGACGAACGAGGGGACGCTGGATGACGGGCCGACGAAGTGACGAACGAGGAGACGCTGGATGACGGGCCGACGAACTGTGACGAACGAGGGGACGCTGGATGACGGGCCGACGAAGTGACGAACGAGGGGACGCTGGATGACGGGCCGACGAAGTGACGAACGAGGGGACGCTGGATGACGGGCCGACGAACTGTGACGAACGAGGGGACGCTGGATGACGGGCCGACGAACTGTGACGAACGAGGGGACGCTGGATGACGGGCCGACGAATTGTGACGAACGAGGGGACGCTGGATGACGGGCCGACGAACTGACTGACGAACGAGGGGACGCTGGATGACGGGCCGACGAACTGTGACGAACGAGGGGACGTTGGATGACGGGCCGACGAACTGACTGACGAACGAGGGGACGCTGGATGACGGGCCGACGAACTGTGACGAACGAGGGGACGTTGGATGACGGGCCGACGAACTGACTGACGAACGAGGGGACGCTGGATGATGGGCCGACGAACTGACTGACGAATGAGGGGACGTTGGATGACGGGCCGACGAACTGACTGACGAACGAGGGGACGCTGGATGACGGGCCGACGAACTGACGAACGAGGGGACGCTGGATGACGGGCCGACGAACTGACTGACGAACGAGGGGACGCTGGATGACGGGCCGACGAACTGACTGACGAACGAGGGGACGCTGGATGACGGGCCGACGAACTGACTGACGAACGAGGGGACGCTGGATGACGGGCCGACGAACTGACGAACGAGGGGACGCTGGATGACGGGCCGACGAACTGACTGACGAACGAGGGGACGCTGGATGACGGGCCGACGAACTGACTGACGAACGAGGGGACGCTGGATGACGGGCCGACGAACTGACGAACGAGGGGACGCTGGATGACATAAAACACAAAAAAAAGATTGGGAAATTCTGATAACTTTACTAAGATGGTCTTGCTAAGCAATAGTGAAGCATCTTAACTAATTGAGATTAGAAATTCATATGATCTAGCAGTGGACATCAAAGTCGGTATAATGGTTTGTGCCAACCAGACACAAAGTGGGAAGGAAAGAGAATGAGAGAGATAAAAATAAGGGGATAAATTAATGAAAAAAAATAAAAAATTGTAGATTCATAGAGGAGGTGGGAAAGGACCTAAAATGGAAAGCCCGAGATTTCTCTTCTCTCCCTTTCCTTTTCTTCATCCCCTTGTTCTCTCCACTTATCCTTATCGTTAAACTCAATCTTGCCGTCTTCGCCACGATTATTTATCATAATGCTCCCTACTCCCTTCTAACCTTTACCTTATGCTATACCCCATCAGTTCCCCCTCTCTACTTTTTTCACTACCATACTACCCTTTAGTACTGCTAGTGCTACCTTCGGTCATACCTTCCCCCTTATCTCGAAATTATACTGTCCATACAGGATAAATTCTGGTCTGTGTCCCATACATAAGACATTCAAGTGTTCTAGAACTGATTATTGTGACTTTAAGTTGAAAATTGTGTGCATTAGACATAATGGCTACTGTTTCCTTTTCACCATAGTGCATTTCAACTATTGTTACTACTCATATTGACTTTTTTTTTTTCTTTTTATAGAGGAAGTGTTTAATGACAAATTTTCTTATATCGGAAGTTCACAAGTAATATCGTCACTTATACTTTGTTATCTCACACATAGCAAAGCCAGGCCAACATTCTCCTTAATGAATCATAGCCTGGCAACAACCACAATACCAGATTTCAAGTATCTGAACTTCCACCATCCCGCTGTAGGGGTTACTATAGGGCAATCAGGGGGCAAAGAAGACTGGTGAAAACTCTAGTGGATATATATATATTTTTATATATATTATAAAAAAAAGTATCGTCATACACCCTATTTTGATAATCTAATGCGATAACATGATCTAAATGTGATGTGGCATCTATTATGGTTGCATCAGTTGAGAACGCGGACACCACTCTGTACTTTTTAACAGAAGAGAGTAATAATGTAGGCGACGGCTTGGTTAACATTTGACAATTTATCAGAAGAGGCCCCGAAGCTTTTCTAATTTCCAAAGTGGAATATACTTCGTTAGAGGAAAAAAATGCACAACAACAAATCGAAGACAGTTCTTATGCGTAAGGACAAAATCAAAGAGCATTATAGGTGTTCCAGATGTGAATAGAAAAGATCAGTCAAATATAGGAAACGACTAAATTGTTTGACACCCCCCAATCCCTTGCTTGTTGTAGTGGGGGGGGGGGGGGAGGACACGGAGACTGAGGCCCCATGTAGGGGTTTAGCCCCTGCCTTGGACCTCAGCTGCCGCCTCAACACTTCTTTTTTTTTTTTTTTTTTTTTACACCCCTTTTCCGTTTCCTTTTCGTCATCCCTTTCTTTTGTCAACTTGTACAGATCGTTAACTAATGTTTACCCCTTTAGCCATAATACTTTTTTATCATAATACTTCACCTGCACATCACCTGCACCTGCTCAAACTGCCATTTTCGAGGGCAGTCATATTTGGCAAGTCAAAGGAAGGTATAGATAATTACAAATTAGTAATAACAAATGGACCCATTCTGATTTACTGTCAACTGTTAATTGATCCGTTTTAGACATTAACAGATTTATTCTACTCGAAAATCCAAAGCTATAGCAGCGCAAGCTACTGACAGATATATAAAATATGTAATACTGTTTCATTATATGAGTAAGATTCATTGTAGTATGCAGTTTAATATATTACTGCAATTAATTATCTTCATAGTCTATGAAGATGCAAATGTTTGTTCTATTCATAAAGATGTAAATGATTGTTCTATTAACAGCCTCCCCCCCCAATCCCTTGCTTGTTCTTGTCGTAGGGGGGGGGGGGGTATTAGGAGACGGGGGCTGAGGCCCAATGTAGGGGATCACCCCTGCCTTGGACCCTTGGTCTTTTCTTCCCCCCTTTCTTTTTATTTCATTTCTCCATCCCCTTCTGTTAACAATGAGTTAATTGTTATCCTAATTGTTAGCTCATTTTTACTATTTTCGCCACAATACTTTATCATAGTGCTATATAATCCTTGATGTCTAGCACATTTGTTTTAACTAATTAACCACTGACCATTTAATTAACAGCATTAACTTGGAGATGTGGCAATGCGCAAATCATAGACAAAATCGTAAAGAACAGTCATAGACCTTTTGTGAATACCACCCCGGAAGTATAACAAGCCGGTTCTTCAGAAAGCTGGAACCGAGACATGGTCAGTACACCTACTCCACATCCCATTTTTCTTCGGACTTTTTCAGTAGGTGTGAAACCGAGGCCGGGGAAACCTAATCCAAGGCACCCTCAGAGGAGACGAAGTTGGTTCTACCACTTGGCCCTGGCGATGTCTGAAGTCTCAAGAGGGCGAAAGACGGTAATTTTTTGTTGTCATTTATTTATTTTATGCATAGCTATGACTATGAATGGAAGCGAACAGGCTGTAATTTAATTTCATTGGCCTTGTCGCTGCTGTAGTTATTAATCCATTTACTAATGTCGTTTATTGTGTTGTCACAAGTGCGTAGTCACTAAGTAGTCAATAAGTATTTCACCTGCATACCAATTTTTGTAATTTAAGATTTACCAGCATCTCTTTGTATACTTTTTGTAACTGTGCATTGGCTCTGGTCTTCATAATGCCATGGTTATCAACATATGAATCATGAACTGATGGGACAATAGCCTTAGGTGTTTCTTGTAAAGCTTTATGGTATTCCTCGGTATTGTTTGTTCGATTTCCAATGCATCAGAGATGTTGAGAGATGTGGCGACAAATAATCAGAGAAAGGTGTTAGAGGTTGCAGTGAGAATGAATGCCAAAAAATTCCTCGGAAGTTGTTTATTCCTTGGTATTGTTGGGAGAGCCCCCCCCCCCCCCACCTGCCGCCTGGTATTGTTGGGAGAGAGCCCAGCACCTGCCTCCTGGCATTTTAGGACTCCCTCCCCACTTACCTCCTGGTATTGTCAGGACACCCCCCCCCCCTTACCTATTGCCTGGTATTGTCAGAACTTACCTCCTGCTACTGTCAGGAATCACCCCCCCCAACATATCTCCTGGTATTGTCAGGAATCACCCCCCCAACCTATCTCCTGGTATTGTCAGGAATCACCCCCCCCCCAACCTATCCTGGTATTGTCAGGAATCACCCCCCCCAACCTATCTCCTGGTATTGTCAGGAATCACCCCCCCCAACCTATCTCCTGGTATTGTCAGGAATCACCCCCCCAACCTATCTCCTGGTATTGTCAGGAATCACCCCCCCCCACCTACCTCCTGGTATTGCCAGGAATCACCCCCCCCAACTTATCTCCTGGTATTGTCAGAAATCACCCCCCCAACCTATCTCCTGGTATTGTCTGGAATCACCCCCCCCCAACCTATCTCCTGGTATTGTCAGGAATCACCCCCCCCCAACCTATCTCCTGGTATTGTCAGGAATCACCCCCCCAACCTATCTCCTGGTATTGTCAGGAATCACCCCCCCAACCTATCTCCTGGTATTGTCAGGAATCACCCCCCCCAACCTATCTCCTGGTATTGTCAGGAATCACCCCCCCAACCTATCTCCTGGTATTGTCAGTACCCCCCAACCTACCTCCTGGTATTGTCAGGACCCCCCAACCTACCTCCTGGTATTGTCAGGACCCCCCCCCCCAACCTATCCTGGTATTGTCAGGGCACCCCTCAACCTATCTCCTGGTATTGTCAGGGCACCCCTCAACCTATCTCCTGGTATTGTCAGGACCCCCCAACCTACCTCCTGGTATTGTCAGGACCCCCCAACCTACCTCCTGGTATTGTCAGGACCCCCCCCCCAACCTATCTCCTGGTATTGTCAGGACCCCCCCCAACCTATCTCCTGGTATTGTCAGGACCCCCCCCCCCAACCTATCTCCTGGTATTGTCAGGACCCCCCCCCCAACCTATCTCCTGGTATTGTCAGGACCCCCCCCCAACCTATCTCCTGGTATTGTCAGGACCCCCCCAACCTATCTCCTGGTATTGTCAGGACCCCCCCCAACCTATCTCCTGGTATTGTCAGGACCCCCCCAACCTATCTCCTGGTATTGTCAGGACCCCCCAACCTATCTCCTGGTAATGTCAGGCCCCCCCCCAACCTATCTCCTGGTATTGTCAGGACCCCCCCCCCCCAACCTATCTGGTATTGTCAGGAACCCCCCCCAACCTACCTCCTGGTATTGGCAGGACCACCCCCCCAACCTATCTGGTATTGTCAGGACCCCCCCCCAACCTACCTCCTGGTATTGGCAGGTCCCCCCCCCCCCCACTCTGGTATTACCAACCCCACACAAACAACCTTTCTCCTATTGCCACCTCCCCCCCCCCTATCATTAATCCCCGAATCCACCTGTTACCAACGTCGTCATGCGGACGTGGATAAGCTATTACATAAATAACATCGTCAATACAATGTGACCGCGATGAGACAGTAAAGTGAATCGCGTGAGTTGGAAGTGAATAATACATCTATATTTGTACTTGTACTTGTACTTGCATGTATGTATGTATGTGTACTTGTGTGTGTATGATTGTACCTTTGTACCTTTGTGTGTGTGTATGATTGTACCTTTGTACCTTTGTGTGTGTGTATGATTGTACCTTTGTACCTTTGTGTGTGTGTATGATTGTACCTTTGTACCTTTGTGTGTGTGTATGATTGTACCTTTGTACCTTTGTGTGTGTGTATGATTGTACCTTTGTACCTTTGTGTGTGTGTATGATTGTACCTTTGTACCTTTGTGTGTGTGTATGATTGTACCTTTGTACCTTTGTGTGTGTGTATGATTGTACCTTTGTACCTTTGTGTGTGTGTATGATTGTACCTTTGTACCTTTGTGTGTGTGTATGATTGTACCTTTGTACCTTTGTGTGTGTGTATGATTGTACCTTTGTACCTTTGTGTGTGTGTATGATTGTACCTTTGTACCTTTGTGTGTGTGTATGATTGTACCTTTGTACCTTTGTGTGTGTGTATGATTGTACCTTTGTACCTTTGTGTGTGTGTATGATTGTACCTTTGTACCTTTGTGTGTGTGTATGATTGTACCTTTGTACCTTTGTGTGTGTGTATGATTGTACCTTTGTACCTTTGTGTGTGTGTATGATTGTACCTTTGTACCTTTGTGTGTGTGTATGATTGTACCTTTGTACCTTTGTGTGTGGTATGATTGTACCTTTGTACCTTTGTGTGTGTGTATGATTGTACCTTTGTACCTTTGTGTGTGTGTATGATTGTACCTTTGTACCTTTGTGTGTGTGTATGATTGTACCTTTGTACCTTTGTGTGTGTGTATGTGTATGTGTACTTGTGTATGATTGTACCTTTGTACCTTTGTGTGTGTGTATGTGTATGTGTACTTGTGTATGATTGTACCTTTGTACCTTTGTGTGTGTGTATGTGTATGTGTACTTGTGTATGATTGTACCTTTGTACCTTTGTGTGTGCATGTGCAATCATCTAACGCAGAATAAAGAACAATTGGAAACTCTGCCACGCCGGAAAGAGTGCAGAGAGAAATCGGACGTTCAGCTGACTCTTTTAAACATGGTAAGCACAGCGCACCCTCTTCCACCCTAGAGAGTAATGTTTTTATTAATTAATATATATGTATATGTATGTGTATGTGTTTATATATGTATTGGTATGTGTATATGTGTTTATATATGTATTGGTATGTGTGTATATATTTGTTTATATGTATAATGTATGTATGGTGTATGTGTGTATGCATGATGTATGTGTATGTGTGTATGTATGATGTATGTGTATGTATGGTGTATGTGTATGTGTGTATGTATGGTGTATGTGTATGTGTGTATGTATGGTGTATGTGTGTATGTATGGTGTATGTGTATGTGTGTATGTATGGTGTATGTGTATGTGTGTATGTATGGTGTATGTGTATGTGTGTATGTATGGTGTATGTGTATGTGTGTATGTATGGTGTATGTGTATGTGGGCATGTATGGTGCAAGTGTGCATATGTATGGGGGCATGTATGGTGCAAGTGTGCATAAGTATGGGGGCATGTATGGTGCAAGTGTGCATATGTATGGGGGCATGTATGGTGCAAGTGAGCATATGTATGGGGGCATGTATGGTGCAAGTGTGCATATGTATGGGGGCATGTGTGGTGCAAGTGTGCATATGTATGGGGGCATGTGTGGTGCAAGTGTGCATATATATGGGGGCATGTATGGTGCAAGTGTGCATATGTATGGGGGCATGTATGGTGCAAGTGTGCATATGTATGGGGGCATGTATGGTGCAAGTGTGCATATGTATGGGGGCATGTATGGTGCAAGTGTGCATATGTATGGGGGCATGTATGGTGCAAGTGTGCATATGTATGGGGGCATGTATGGTGCAAGTGTGCATATGTATGGGGGCATGTATGGTGCAAGTGTGCATATGTATGGGGGCATGTATGGTGCAAGTGTGCATATGTATGGGGGCATGTATGGTGCAAGTGTGCATATGTATGGGGGCATGTATGGTGCAAGTGTGCATATGTATGGGGGCATGTATGGTGCAAGTGTGCATATGTATGGGGGCATGTATGGTGCAAGTGTGCATATGTATGGGGGCATGTATGGTGCAAGTGTGCATATGTATGGGGGCATGTATGGTGCAAGTGTGCATATGTATGGGGGCATGTATGGTGCAAGTGTGCATATGTATGGGGGCATGTATGGTGCAAGTGTGCATATGTATGGGGGCATGTATGGTGCAAGTGTGCATATGTATGGGGGCATGTATGGTGCAAGTGTGCATATGTATGGGGGCATGTATGGTGCAAGTGTGCATATGTATGGGGGCATGTATGGTGCAAGTGTGCATATGTATGGGGGCATGTATGGTGCAAGTGTGCATATGTATGGGGGCATGTATGGTGCAAGTGTGCATATGTATGGGGGCATGTATGGTGCAAGTGTGCATATGTATGGGGGCATGTATGGTGCAAGTGTGCATATGTATGGGGGCATGTATGGTGCAAGTGTGCATATGTATGGGGGCATGTATGGTGCAAGTGTGCATATGTATGGGGGCATGTATGGTGCAAGTGTGCATATGTATGGGGGCATGTATGGTGCAAGTGTGCATATGTATGGGGGCATGTATGGTGCAAGTGTGCATATGTATGGGGGCATGTATGGTGCAAGTGTGCATATGTATGGGGGCATGTATGGTGCAAGTGTGCATATGTATGGGGGCATGTATGGTGCAAGTGTGCATATGTATGGGGGCATGTATGGTGCAAGTGTGCATATGTATGGGGGCATGTATGGTGCAAGTGTGCATATGTATGGGGGCATGTATGGTGCAAGTGTGCATATGTATGGGGGCATGTATGGTGCAAGTGTGCATATGTATGGGGGCATGTATGGTGCAAGTGTGCATATGTATGGGGGCATGTATGGTGCAAGTGTGCATATGTATGGGGGCATGTATGGTGCAAGTGTGCATATGTATGGGGGCATGTATGGTGCAAGTGTGCATATGTATGGGGGCATGTATGGTGCAAGTGTGCATATGTATGGGGGCATGTATGGTGCAAGTGTGCATATGTATGGGGGCATGTATGGTGCAAGTGTGCATATGTATGGGGGCATGTATGGTGCAAGTGTGCATATGTATGGGGGCATGTATGGTGCAAGTGTGCATATGTATGGGGGCATGTATGGTGCAAGTGTGCATATGTATGGGGGCATGTATGGTGCAAGTGTGCATATGTATGGGGGCATGTATGGTGCAAGTGTGCATATGTATGGGGGCATGTATGGTGCAAGTGTGCATATGTATGGGGGCATGTATGGTGCAAGTGTGCATATGTATGGGGGCATGTATGGTGCAAGTGTGCATATGTATGGGTGTATGGGTATGTTTCTGTATATATACATACACATACCAACTGCCCCACAGCCACCCTGGGGTTAAAGGGCGGCTCGGGGAAGGCGGGCTGTGGGTCCCGTTGGGAGGGCAAATGCTGGCAGGCACCAACCCAGCCCAAGGGGACCCTACAGGTGGATGTTGGGCCCCACAGTCTGCCGACCCCTTTTATTTGGGGCAGAGTCGGCAGGGGCGTCCACCCGGAGTGGCCGCCCGAGGCTTAACCTCAGGCAAGCTATCCCTATCCTTGTAGGTGCTTGGAACGCCTGGTTCTTGCGGCTATCGAGGGAATTGGAGTGGAGTTGGGAGGTTGGTTAGGTGGCTGCCCTCTCAGAGGTGAGAAGACGGCAGTGGCACAATCAATATGGGTGGGTACACTTACTACTGGTCGGGCAGTCAGGCATATGTGATATCCTTGCTGAACTACTAAAGTCTGGGGTGAACCTATTGCATGGGGCTTGCATGCAGTCTTGACTGCCATCTGACAGTCTGGTTTCATTCCCCCTGACCTGTTGAGGGGTGTGGTTGTCCCTTTCTCTTGAAGGGGAAACAGGATTGTTGGGACTGTAGCATCTACCATGGCATTATACTGCTCAGTATACCAGGCAAGGTTTTCGCCCACATTCTTCTGAAATGGATCCGTGACCACCTTCTAAGGCACCAAAGACTGGAGAAGTCTGGATTCTCTCCTGGCAAGTCTACAATAGACAGTATCCTAGCGCTTTGAGTAATTGTAAAATGCCGTCGTGAGTTCATTCATATTTTGCTTGCAGCCAACATCACTGCATTGAGAATTGCTATGAGAGACTCTGAGACTTAGGGGAATTCTGACACGGATTATTGGCCTAATAGCAAGCCTCTATACCGGTACTGAAAGTGCTGTAAAGTGGGGTGGGGGCCTGCCGAACTTCTTCCCTGTTAATCCATGGGTGAGGCAAGGCTGTTTCCTTGCACCAACAGTTTTCAACACCTGCATGGACTGGACAATGGGCAGAACTACGATCCTTCACCGATTATGTTGCTATCCTATCCGAGTCTCTGGAGTCACTGGTGGCAGCTCTTGAGGAATTTAGCAATGAGGCGAAGCCTTGGTCCTAGAAGTCTCCTGGACCAAGACCAAGATTCAGGATTTTGGGGACCTATTAGGGGAACAGTTGATTCATGCTTGCAGTGAGGACACTGAAGTCACAGAGAGCTTTGCATATCTTGGTAGCGTAGTCCATATTTATGGGCTGTCAGACCAAGAAGTCAGTAGGTTTGGTCTGACAGCAGGAGCCATGAATTCGATCAACAAGAGCATTTGGAGATAATACCTATGAAGAAGGACCGAGCTATGTGTCTTGAAGGCCTTGATACTGTCACATTTGCTCTATGGAAGCGAAACCTGGATGCTATCTAGAGCCTTGGGGTCTCATCTTGATGCCTTTTGTAATAAGTCTTCCCCAGATCATGGGGTACAGTTGGCAGGACCATGTGTCCAACTGACGGCTACAACGTGAGACTGACATGGGACCTATTACTTGCATAATCCGGGATCGCCAACAAACTATATGAGCACCTAGCTCGTTTATCTGTGGATGACCTTGTCCATCAATCCTGGGTGGAGGAGACCCGTGGGACGACCAAGGTCATGGCTTGGGCAGCTCGACCAGAACTGTTGCGAGTAGCTAGAGATGGGCCGTGGGCCTGCCTGGAGACTCGCCATGAGGAACCATGTAGCCATGCGCCCCCGTCGGCGTTAGCCCCTTAATGATATGTATATATATGTATATATGCGTGTATATGTATATATATGTATGTGCATGCGTATGTAATGAATGTATGTGCATGCGTACGTAATGTATGTATGTGCATGCGTATGTAATGAATGTATGTGCATGCGTACGTAATGTATGTATGTGCATGCGTACGTAATGTATGTATGTGCATGCGCACGTAATGTATGTATGTGCATGCGTACGTAATGTATGTATGTGCATGCGTACGTAATGTACGTATGTGCGTGCGTATGCATTGTATGTATACATGTGTGTGCGTGCGTATGCAATGTATGTATACATGTGTGTGTGTGCGTATGCAATGTATGTATACATGTGTGTGTGTGCGTATGCAATGTATGTATACATGTGTGCGTGCGTATGCAATGTATGTATACATGTGTGCGTGCGTATGCAATGTATGTATACATGTGTGCGTGCGTATGCAATGTATGTATACATGTGTGCGTGCGTATGCAATGTATCTATACATGTGTGTGGGTGCATATGCAATGTATCTATACATGTGTGTGCGTGCGTATGCATATATATATTTATGTTTATATGTATGCATATGTCTAAATGTATGTATATATACATGTGTGTATGTCGTAAGACGACGGAATAAAGATTGAATGAATACAAAGATTGTCGGGCATCGTTGAGGCGGTATTCCGCCTGCGCACGCGCGGCGACGGGAGAGGAGAGGATCAGGAAGAGACAGAACGCCTGACGGTCCCGTGACGACAAGATGGACGGACTCGCGCTGGTGACTTCGGAAAATAAAAAGCTGGTCTATAGTTGTGTGGGAGAGTACTGGCGTCGGAGAATATTACAAAGGATTATTCTGTGATCTTTGTAATTGTTGAAAAGGAAAACAGCCACAGTAAGAAATGAAAAATGAAAATAAACGGTGACGTATTAGTTGAGGGAAATATTAACGACTAGGTGTGGGGTATTCGTTAACTTTTTTTCTTAATAGTCATATTTTTTTCTTTTGTATGTATATGAATTGTGTTTATTTTATAGCATATATAGAGGGAATATAGATAAAAATTGTAAAAGCAAGAGCTTCTTAAGTTGACCTTCAAGGTTAGTTTGGCACACTAATAACCGTTGGGTCACTTGCTTACATTTTAGGTAATCTGGAAACCTTATAACTATTGACATAACGGGTGATGGCTGCAAGACCTCATGATCGTAGCAACTGTGATTAATATACTTCACATATTAATTTACATATTGTTCACAGCAGTGGTGGCGGTGCTGATTTCCAGTTTCCACGTTGCTTTGAGTGATTTGTATTTGCTTAATCTTCAGTTTTGTTTGTTTTGCAGCTACGGTCTGCCAGGGCGCCGTGTTTTAGTTTATATATATATTATAATTTTTTGTGGTTTTCTTATATTTGTTGACAGTTTAATTTACATAGTATTTTGCTTAGGAATACCGTGTTGTATATGGCATTGATGTCGTGTGTATTTTCTCGTAATCTTTAGTTTTGCACTTTAGGTTTGCGAGCCTGTTGCTATTTCGTTATATTATCTCGCAACATATCCCAGCATTCTCTGCCCCCCTTTGAGTTCCAGAGTGTGGTTCGGAGGGTTGTTTATCGTCAGCACAGCTGAGCTTTCACCGCGTCGACGCAACATCAGCGGTCACTAAGCGACCGGTTGCACCAAGACCTTGGGTGTGACTCCGGATGGGTGCGCGGGCTCGGGTGACGGACAAGTGACGGGTGACGAGAACAGCGTGACTGGTGACGTCGTAGCGGACTGCCTGGGTTGAGTCACAGGGCTCCGTGACACCATGCGGCTAGGCGGGGCATCACGGTCGGGGTGGTGTTGCCGTTTGCACCTCGGGGTTTTCCTTTTTGTTTCTGGTTTCGTGTTTCGCTTCTTTCTTGGCTAATTGGCACGTGCATAAGGGTTGGCTCCGCGACGTTTTGAGAAAGACAACCGAAGACTTTTTTCTACCGGAAATCGCTCTGCAACATAGAGGGTGCTCTCGTTGGTGGGGCGGGTGCCAGCTGCAGCAGACGATGTTGTCACAACGGCAGGTAGGGAAGGCCTAGTTCCGGAAGTCTCCGGTTGTGCTTGGATTTAAGATTTTTAAATGAAGTAATCCAGGAAGATAGCTATCCACTCGTGACATCCATCATAGACGGGTTAAGGACAATGGCTCGGCAGATGTTGGGTGAGACTGGTCATTAGACATCAGTGATTCGAGACTTTTTCTTGATGGGGGGGGGGGGGGGGACGAGACAAAGACGTTCCGCCGTTGGGAGTATCTCGGCTTTAACAACTGTGAATTTCGTTTTTTTTTTTTTTTTTTTTTTTTTTATTTTGGGGGGGGGGGGGTTATGTGTGTATGTATGTATATGTGTATGGATGTGTGTATATGTACATGTATGTGTGTATATGTGTATGGATGTGTGTATATATTTATGTGTATGTATATATTTATGTGTATATGTATATATGTACACATACACATGCATATATATGTGTATATGTATATATATATGTGAGTGTGTGTGTGTGTGTGTGTGTGTGTGTGTGTGTGTGTGTGTGTACATATATATAAACACACGTGTATATATATATATATACACATGTGTATACAGATAGATATATATACACACTTGGATATACATATATATACAGACATGTATACAGATATATATACACGTGTGTGTATATATATGTATATACATGTAGATACATATATATATATAAATACATGTATATACACATATATACACACACATGTATATACATATATATATAAATACATGTATATACATATATATACACACATGTATATACATATATGTACACACATGTATATATATACACATGTATATACATGTATATATATACATATATATACACATGTGTATATATATACATATATACACACATGTGTATATATATACATATATATACACACATGTACATATACATATATATACACACATGTATATATATACATATATATACACACATGTATATATACATATATATACACACATGTATATATATATACATATATATACACACATGTATATATATACATATATATACACACATGTATATATATACATATATATACACACATGTATATATATATACATATATATACACACATGTATATATATACATATATATACACACATGTATATATATATACATATATATACACACATGTATATATACATATATATACACACATGTATATATATACATATATATACACACATGTATATATATATACATATATATACACACATGTATATATTTACATATATATACACACATGTATATATATACATATATATACACACATGTATATATATACATATATATACACACATGTATATATATACATATATATACACACATGTATATATATACATATATATACACACATGTATATATATACATATATATACACACATGTATATATATACATATATATATGTACACATGTATATATATACATATATATATGTACACATGTATATATATACATATATATATGTACACATGTATATATATACATATATATATGTACACATGTATATATATACATATATATATGTACACATGTATATATATACATATATATATGTACACATGTATATATATACATATATATATGTACACATGTATATATATACATATATATATGTACACATGTATATATATACATATATATATGTACACATGTATATATATACATATATATATATGTACACATGTATATATATACATATATATATGTACACATGTATATATATACATATATATATGTACACATGTATATATATACATATATATATGTACACATGTATATATATACATATATATATGTACACATGTATATATATACATATATATATGTACACATGTATATATATACATATATATATGTACACATGTATATATATACATATATATATGTACACATGTATATATATACATATATATATGTACACATGTATATATATACATATATATATGTACACATGTATATATATACATATATATGTACACATGTATACATATATACATATATATATGTACACATGTATATATATACATATATATATGTACACATGTATATATATACATATATATGTACACATGTATACATATATACATATATATATGTACACATGTATACATATATACATATATATGTACACATGTATACATATATACATATATATATGTACACATGTATACATATATACATATATATGTACACATGTATACATATATACATATATATATGTACACATGTATACATATATACATATATATATGTACACATGTATACATATATACATATATATATGTACACATGTATATATATACATATATATACATATATATATGTACACATGTATATATATACATATATATACATATATATATGTACACATGTATATATATACATATATATACATATATATATGTACACATGTATATATATACATATATATATATATGTACACATGTATATATATACATATATATATATGTACACATGTATATATATACATATATATATATATGTACACATGTATATATATATACATATATATATATGTACACATGTATATATATACATATATATATGTACACATGTATGTATATACATATATATATGTACACATGTATATAAATACATATATATGTACACATGTATATATATACATATATATATGTACACATGTATATATATGTACACATTTATATACATACACACATGTATATGCATATATATATACACATGTATATACATATATAAATACAATTGTATATATATGTATATATGTAAATATAAACATACACGTGTGTGTATATATATATGTATGAGTGTATAAGTATACAAGTGTGTGTGTGTATGTGTGTGTGTGTACGCGCGAGTATGTGTTTGTGTGTGTGTACGCGCGCGTATGTGTGTGTGTATGCGGGCGTGTGATTGTGTGATTGTGCGCACGCGAGTATGTGTGTGTGTGTGTGTGTGTGTGTGTGTATTCGCGTGTGTATTCGCGTGTGGGCATATATATGTATGTTTGTTTATGTGTATGTATGTATATATGTAGATGTATATGTTTATATATATGTAGAAGTGTATGTATATATTTATATATATGTAGAAGTGTATGTATATATTTATATATATGTAGATGTGTATATATATAAGTATGTTTAAATATATGTAGATGTGTATATGTAATATGTTTAAATATATGTAGATATATGTAAATGTGTTTGTATGTATACATATTTATGTGTGTGTACATATATATATATGTTCATATATATGTACATATATATGTACATATGTGTTCATATATATGTATATATAAATGTTCATATATATACATGTTCATATATATGTATATATATATAAATGTTCATATATATACATGTTTATATATATATGTATATATATACATGTTCATATATATATGTGTGTATACAGTATATACATGTTCATATATATATATATATACATGTTCATATATATATATACATGTTCATATATATGTATATATATACATGTTCATATATATATGTATATATATGCATGTTCATATATATATGTATATATATACATGTTCATATATATGTATATATATACATGTTCATATATATTTGTATATATATGCATGTTCATATATTTATGTATATATATGCATGTTCATATATTTATGTATATATATGCATGTTCATATATTTATGTATATATATACATGTTCATATATATATGTATATATATACATGTTCATATATATATGTATATATATACATGTTCATATATATATGTATATATATACATGTTCATATATTTATGTATATATATGCATGTTCATATATTTATGTATATATATATGCATGTTCATATATATATGTATATATATACATGTTCATATATATATGTATATATATACATGTTCATATATATATGTATATATACATGTTCATATATATATGTATATATATACATGTTCATATATATATGTATATATATATGCATGTTCATATATATATGTATATATATACATGTTCATATATATATGTATATATACACATGTTCATATGTATATATATACATGTTCATATATATGTGTATATATATACATGTTCATATATATATGTATATATATACATGTTCATATATATATGATCATGTATATATATACATATATATATGATCATGTATATATATACATATATATATGAACATGTATATATATAATATATATGTATATATATACATGATCATATATATATGTATATATATACATGATCATATATATATGTATATATATACATGATCATATATATATGTATATATATACATGATCATATATATATGTATATATATACATGATCATATATATATGTATATATATACATGATCATATATATATGTATATATATACATGATCATATATATATGTATATATATACATGATCATATATATATGTATATATATACATGATCATATATATATGTATATATACATGATCATGTATATATGCATGTTCATATATATATATGCATGTTCATATCTATATATGCATGTTCATATCTATATATGCATGTTCATATATATATATATGCATGTTCATATATATATATATATGCATGTTCATATATATATATGCATGTTCATATATATATATGCATGTTCATATATATATATAAGAATGTTCATATATATATACATGTTCATATAAATATACATGTTCATATATATATGTATATATATACATGTTCATATATATCTATGTATATATACATGTTCATATATATATCATGTATATATATATGGTCATATATATACATCTACATCTACATATATATGTAGATGTATATATATATTATTATTTTGTGATATGTAGATTTGTATATATATGTTCATATATATATGTAGATGTGTATATATATATTCATATATACATATATATATATTTCATATATATATCATATATATATATTCATATATATACATATATATATATTCATTATATATATATCATATATATATTCATATATATATATATATATATATATTCATTATATATACATATATATTCATATATATATATATATATCATATTATATATACTATATATATATATTCATATATATATACATATATATATATTCATATATATATACATATATATATATTCATATATATATTCATATATATATACATATATATATATTCATATATATATACATATATATATATATTCATATATATATTCATATATATATACATATATATATATATTCATATATATACATATATATTTACATATATATATTCATATATATATTCATATATACATATATATATTCATATATATATTCATATATATACATATATATATTCATATATATATTCATATATATATATATACATATATATATACATATATATATTCATATATATATATACATATATATACATATATATATTCATATATATATACATATATATATACATATATATATTCATATATATATACATATATATATACATATATATATTCATATATATATACATATATATACATATATATACATATATATATATTCATATATATACATATATATACATATATATATATTCATATATATACATATATATACATATATATATATTCATATATATACATATATATATACATATATATATTCATATATAAACATATATATACATACATATATATATATTCATATATATACATATATATATATATACATATATATATTCATATATATACATATATATACATATATATATACATATATATATATATTCATATATATACATATATATATATATTCATATATATACATATATATATATATTCATATATATACATATATATATATTCATATATATACATATATATATATATTCATATATATACATATATATATACATATATATTCATATATATACATATATATTCATACATATATATATATATATATTCATACATATATATATACATATTCATATATTCATGTATATATACATATATACATATATACACACATTTATCAATATATGTTCAGATATATGTATATATGTATATATATATATATATATATATGTATATATATTGGCTGGCTGGAGTGTATCAAAATGTTTGTCTTCAACTTGATACAAAGGAAGAGATACGCGTAAAAGGCAAATAAGTATCATTGTGTATCAAAATGTTGGGAGTTTCGGAAATGTTACAAAAAGGCCTTTTTGTATTTACACATAGATGGCCCTACAAATGTTTAGTGACCAAGGAGTCTGGTACTTCTACCTATCTCATTCCTTTTCCCTTTTCCCTGATTTTCGGAATGCTTTTGTATTCCATTGTCTTTAATGTTATTAAGATTTTCATAACAAGTTTATAATCGCAACATCAATAAGAATAATAATGGAATTAGGAAGAAAAAAAACATTTCCTACTATTTCAAGGAATAGGGAAATCAGGAGTGGCCTCTGGGGTCTACTGATTGACTCCTTGCTGACTTTAAAAAAAAAAAACTACAGGGAACAGTATATAAATATATACTCACTGGGTTAACTTTTCAGTAATAGAATGTGTAAAAGCTAATGCTGGTTGTGCTTGAAAAATGGACACAATTGCAAATTCTTTTCAGATTCTTCTCTTGCCCTTTGCATATTATTGTAAGCCCATATCTTTATTTCTTATTGTAAAGTAATACTTGTTTGCAGATGTGGTCGGCAAATCATCCCAGAAATCACCTATGGCCATACTTGACAGGCGTGAAGAACAGAAAAGGATGGTCATGGAGTGCTCCTAATCCGAACCTGTACCTTCCCTTGCAACTGCTGCTTAGGGATTCGTCATTGGAGGAAGAGGATACGATACCTCCAAAGGCAGAGGGTAATGCCAATTACCCTGTACTCCAAAGGACACGAGGTAGTGATAGTTTCTCTGTACCCCCAAGGTCAGAGGGTTGTACCAGTTTCCCTTTACCCCCAAGAATGCAGGGTAGTGACATATACCCTGTACTCCCCAAAACACAGGGTAGTGTCAGTTACCCTATACCTCTAAGGATGCAGGGTAGTGCCAGTTATCCTGTACCACCAAGGATGCAGGGTACTGATAGTTACCCTGTACCCCCAAGGACGCAGGACAGTGCCAGTTTCCCTTTACCCCTAAGGATGCAGGGTGGTTCCAGTTTCCCTGTACCCCCAAGGATACAGGGCAGTGCCAGTTTCCCTGTACCCCCAAGGATACAGGGCAGTGCCAGTTTCCCTGTACCCCCAAGGATACAGGGCAGTGCCAGTTTCCCTGTACCCCCAAGGATGCAGGGCAGTGCCAGTTTCCCTGTACCCCCTAGGACACAGGGCAATGCCAATTTCCATGTACCCCCAAGAATGCAGGGCAGTGTCAGTTTCCCTGTACTCCCAAGGACGCAGGATAGTGCCAGTTTCCCTGTAACCCCAAGGATACAAGATAATGCTTGTTATCCTGTACCCCCAAGCATGCAAGATAGTCTCTCTTTCCCTGCATCCCCAAGGACACAGGATAGTGTCAGTTACCCTGTATCCCCTAGGATACAGGGTAGCATCAGTTACCCTATACCTTCAGGGCCCCAGGGTAGTGTCAGTTATCCTGCACCACCAAGACCACAAGATAATATCAGCTACCCAGTACCTCCAAGGCCCATGGATAGTGCCAGCTACCCTGAACCTTCAAAGCCTCCAGATGGTGTCAGTTACCCTTTACCACAAAGACCACAAGATAGTATCAGTTACACTGTACCTCCAAGGCCTCTGGATAATGTTAGTTACCCAGTACCTCCAAGAACAGAGAGTAATAACAGTTATCCTGTCAGTTCGCCATACACAATGCCTGAAATGTTAGGTTATGGTCACTGTTCTGGATATCGATCCAGAGGACGCAATGTACATAATTTGGTACCCATTAAGAAAGAAGAGCCTATCCTTAACGAAGATACAGCAGTTTTCAAGAATGACTCACAATACTGTAAACAAACTAGTGATGTAAAATCTCCCCTCATACAGTATTGTGAGCCAGCTACCGATGAAAAATCTATAATCAAAACGGAAAACTTTCTCCAAGAAGACATCTCAGTTAAGAATGTAAAAATGGAAACTGCTGAAGATACCGCTAGCGATGATATGCATGACTGTAGTTTTTCAGACCAGGCGAATGGGAGACCCTTCATTAAGGAGGAGTTTGCTGATAGAGGGGAATTTGTACTTGAAGATTCCTTCTTGAAGACCTCTATTGGTGAAGCTGTCTGTGTCCAGAATGTACAGCTCGAAGAAGACCTGAAACCCAAAGATGATGTTAGGAGACAAGAGGAGGAAACTAAAGTACAAACAGGTAAACCATTCTTCAAGAAAAATGTTTGTTGTTACTCTTTAGTTTGCCTAATATTTATCTTGGGTTCATAATCCTTGTTCTTTACAGGTGTGCTTGATCAGCTATCAGATGAAAATCTTAATCAGACTAAGCATACAGGAGGTAAAGATGGAGCAGTCATACGACGCGAGTCAAAGAAGTGCAGAATACAGCGGTTATTTGGCAAGACTGATTCTCCCCCTAGGCGTTCAAAAGTATTTAGGACGAGGACCAAAATCATTAAGTGTAAAAGTTGTCGTCTAGGTCGCAATGATGTGAAAGACTTACTGAAGCCACGCCCTCTCAACCAAGAGATAGCAACATGTTCCTATGTGATGTTAGATGAGCTGGTCGACGAGTGTCCTCTTGGCCATCTCCTTGATCCTAGTATTGCTTCAATCAATTTGAAGTCTGGGCTTGTGACTGTTTACTGCTCCAAATGTGATGTTACCGTTTATATGAAAAATTCCATTATACCAAAAGTAAAATGAATCAATCATAGGAATGTGCATGTTTTTAGATTTTATGGGACGTAAGGATTTGCATTTACAAGTTCTGCTTGTCTCTATGTAATGCCCGTCATATACCTTTGTACAAAAAACAATCTTCATAGAAATATATGAAAAAATGTATATATGTAAATATTGTGTTGTATTTAAAACACTTAATCTTGATTTTTTTTTTTTTTTACATTTAAATTACACATTATATAACTTCAAAAACACAGTGCTACAGAAAGCTTTGGAAGTTTGGTAGAGTTAATAGCTCAAGGAGCATAAAGCAAGACCGAATTACCAAGGTTGTAGTCATTACGTCCCATCGATGAACCGAAACATGGCTAAACCTTCTTATGATCTGCATGAAACTGTATCAGCGTATGGAACAATTATGATGTAGACAAAACAATTTTAAAGAAATAAAAAAGAGAAATTGGGGAGATAGAAAATGAACTGTAGATGACCTTTGTAGTACACAAAAAAAAAATGCACAGTCGCCATAGAGAACCGCAACTGCGTAAAAGCATTGGTAGGCTGACCAGATCAGGGGGGTTGGTAGGAAAGTGAATACAGGAGGTAACAAGTAAGCGGGTTAGAGGATAAAGGAATGGGGTCAGTATACGTGAATAGGTGGATTGGATTGTGAGTTGGCAATTATTGTATACAAGGCTTTGTTTAGAAGATTTTACAAATCTACTGTAAATTGTTAAAATACATATTTATGTGTACGTATGATTGAAATTCACTATGTAAAACAGTTGACAGGTAAGTATGCTGAGCAAAACTAGGATAATGCTTTTTCCATGTATATCCATGTACCATATTTTGTACCTCAAAACCTATGGCATTTTATCACCTCATCACCATGAATACTGTATTGAAATTATAATGGTTATCAACTCTGTCATCCTGCAGAAAATGATGCACAAGCTAAGAAAGAAAATGCAAATTTTCCTCTATTCATCTACAGAGGGAGACTTGGAAGGATGAGTGCTGCAACAATAAATGTGCAGTTAATGATAAAAAAAAAAAAAAAATCCCAAAGATAGTAGTAATAATGGGGTAGTGGTAGAAGTCAATAAAGGCTTGAACTTTAAGCATACCTGTACAAATATATATAAAATCTTATACAGCTGAGAATCGCCCGCCAGACTAGGGGCACCTTCAGCTCGCAAACAACCAATATGCTCATTCATATAGTACAAAGGCATGTAGAACTGCAGAAAGCTAAGTAACGACAAACTATAATCTTCACTAGTTTATATGATAAAGCAGTGTCCATGAAAAACAAGATTGTATGTTGGTGGATTTTCTGCGTATGTGTAGGGGTTAAACAGTTGGAGCTTGAGCCAGTTTACAAGACGGTGTAACATTGCTGCTAGTCATGCGAAGATAATATAAACCCTATGGGGAGACATTGTTGTCAATTACCTTATATTTTGCCCCCAATCCCTTGCTCGTTGTCGTGGGGGGGGGGGGAGGCTAAGGGGATGGGGATCAAGGCTCAATGTAGGGGAATACCCCTACCTTGATCCTCAGCCCTCGCCTCAGCTAAATATGCATGGTCTTTGCTTGTCCTTCCTTTTTCTTTTTTCACCCCCGCTTGTTCTGTCCACTTCTCCAAACTCCCTTGTGCCCTTTTCGCCATAATACTTCATCAAAGTGCTCCCTACTCCCTTAACTCCTTCCCGTTCCAACAACCTTGTACTCTACCCCATCAGCAACACCCCTCTACCATTTTTGCTACCCTCTAATACTGTTCAATCTGTTCATTTTAATTTAATCATTAACTCATTCCTAACCCTTTCGCTGTTATACTTTACCATAGTACTATATGGCCATTGATGTCATATAGCACTTCCTTACCTGGGGCTTTGCCCCCAAGGCTCATGCTATCGCTATATTTTGAATACCCCCCTAATGACCTTAGATGTTAATGCGGCAGGAAATGCTCATTATATTAAATAAAATACTCGATATTTCCACCCGTTTAGACTTTCTTGAACAAACCAATTATTATGCTACACAGTACTTATCGTATACCATTTTTTCTGTTTTTCAAACCCACTTAAGGCTTCTAGAGCATTCACAAAAAAAATGTTGCTATAGATTATGTTTACTATGACACTTCCAAAACTGCCAAATAATAACCAAATGAAGGGATGAACATTGAGGTTTGAGATAATCATTACGAAATATAACCAAAACCTAATAACTGTTCGCAATGTTGAACTACACGTACACGTACACATTCTGTGTGCATTATCACAGTAAACAAGAAAATGTTTGAAAAAGTTTGAAGTGGCATTGACAGACTGGTGATTGTGCTTTACTACAGCATGGACTATACTCTGAACTGCAAATTGATGAGGATTAAAAGCATGTAACCACTTCCTCTCCCCATCCCCCCCAATCCCATGCCCGTTGTTGTCGTGGGGGGGCTTAGGAGGCGGAGACTGGGACCCAATGCTGGGGAACTCCCCAACCTTGGGACTCAGCCCTCGACTCAACAAATTTTGCATGGTCTTTTTTTTCTTCCTACTTTTTCGTTTCTGTCCCTTCACCAATCCCTTCTACTAGCCACTTCCTAAGGTGTTAGAGCCGTGCTGAAAGGATGAAAGGCTGACTTTGTGCCAGTCCTGAAAGGCCTGAGGGAGCCATGGGCACGGTATTCCCCTGCTTTAGTTGTCTAGCCCTTACCCCTCAAGCGACCCTGAGGGGTGGACCGTTTCTCTCCCCAACATACTCCAGGCTTATCATGTCCAACAATGAATAACCATTAACCATACCATTATTAGAAGCAATAAGGCTTGCCTCTTCATCAAATAGCTCCATCAATTTAAACTCGCCCGATTCCCTTACCCCAGGCTCTCCTTTGACCACGGCTCTGAACACCAACTAATACCCCCACCTCAATGCCGACTAGTACAGTATCCACCCTAATCAACACCCCAGGAGACATTTCTACTCCCAGCATGCTCAACTTCAACAACTATGCCCCCACAACCTTCATCAACTACCCCATCCTCCCTTATTACTACCTTACAACCTTATTGTCCACCTCCCCATAACACTATCTCTCTCAACACTACTCCCTCTTCCACACGCCCCCGTCCTTCTGCTACCCCCATCTCTACAAAATTCTTAAATACTCTATCTAGCCCAGCCATATGGGACCGATTTTCGTGATCCCTCCCACAGCTTCTCACACTTTCTGCTTTGACAACCTTTTTTCCTTCCTCAAACGCATATACATCCTTCACTTAATCTAACCCCTATACATTACCTTACCCGACCTTAACCCATTTACTCGTCAATTCCTTTGCCCAACTTTGACAACTAATCACCAACTCAACCCCCCTTCACTACCATTTACTATAGTGCTACATGACCTTAGATGTCTAGCACATTTATTTTGCTTTTAACCATTACACATATAAATGTGTGTGTGTGTGTGTGTGTGTGTGTGTGTGTGTGTGTGTGTGTGTGTGTGTGTGTGTGTGTGTGTGTGTGTGTGTGTGTACGTATATATACATACACACACATTTATATGTGTATGTATGTAAATATACATGTGTGTGTATATTTATATGTATATAAAAATTTGTATGTAAATATATGAATATGTACATATATGTATATATAGATATATACATGTATATGTATATATATGAACATGTGTATATATGTATATATACATGTATATGTATATATATGAACATATGTATAAATGTTTATATGTGTATATGTATGTGTATATATGTATACATATACATATACATATATAGGCAGTTGTGGTGAAACTAATGATGAAAAGAATACACAAGTCCCGTTTCGGAAAGAGGGAAAGCCTAACGCATTCTATATCTACTTGTGAAAGGCCATGGAAAAACCTATTAACTGCAATAACTGTATAGTACTGCATGTTAATGTCTACATGATCGAGTGCCGTCCAGCAGGTGCGATGGCTTTGTCTATCATCAAATACTTTTCGACAAATAACCGAATTGCTTGTTCTGCCTTGTGTTTTAACGATTCTACCAAGTGTATTACATGGCTGGGTTTTAGTTGGGCTTTTGATGAGTGAAGGAAACCAGTAGACTGATAATGCTCTTTATTAATGACCATATCCAGCACTCCGCCTGCACATAACAGACTAATTGGATACAGACTAATTGGTCAGCCATCAGCTTACCCGTATGGGAAAGATCACGAGCATTGACCGTAGATTTTGCCCACGCGGCATTAAAATCTCTGGAAATTCTGGGCGTTTAGTTTTTATAAGGGTAAAGTAAAAAATGATCATGCCTGTTAGATAAATTTATTTCAAGATGCACAAGTAAGCCATAGACAATTTGCCAGACGTAGAAAAAAATGCAGGAAAATTTGAATAGAAAGGAACTCGTCACTCGCACACCTTTCAGATCTTTTGATGTCTCCTTTTCCTCCTTTTCTTCAAGTATGCTACATCGACTAGACTAAGAAACATTGCTAGGTCATTATATAAACATGTTTTACAAGAAGGAAGGTTGTTTTATGATATACATGTGTTTCTATGAGTATTATTTGACATAAATGACAAAGGGGTAAAAAGTGATCTTATGGATGAATATAACAGTGAAATTGATTATGTATGTGAATGCTTCGATTGCTCTCGAAATTTCAGGATTTCTTTATTTTGATAATTCGCCCTAGTGGATTTTTCAATGGAATTTCCCCCATGGTGGAAACAGATGAATGAATCTCTATTCATCACTTGCTAAATTTGAAGGATGATAATTAGAGTTTGGACACTGGCCCGTAGCACAGTTGTATGTATATTTGTATTCATCAAACCGTGATTGAAATCGCCATGCTACTTATCACTGAAGATCAAAAATAAATCGCAGAGGTAGGACTATGTTATCCATCGAGAGCAGAGGTCGAACGGCCGATCACGCGTCGGGTTGAGTTCCAACACGACAACCGGGCATCGATTTGGGACCGAACTCCTTATCGGATCGAATTACCGCACTTGAAGCACTGGCAGTCCGCAGGTTCGCGCAGCTTGACCGTCAGCTTGCCGTTGTCGCCAGTAATGCGGTTGCCGTCGCCGTCGTAACAGTGGGTGAGCACCACGTCGCGCGCCCGGAGGTGGGTCTCGCGGCAACAGCGGCAGTCCTGGGGAAGAGACGGGAGAATGGGGTTAAGGAGAGCTGAAAGGGAGGCGAAGGAAGAGGGAAGGGTGAGGCAGGCGATAGGAGAGGGGGACGAAAAAAGAGAGAGAGGGGAGAGGGAAAAACAGAGGAGGGAAACGGAGGCGAAGGAAGAGGGAAGGGTGAAGCAGGCGATAGGTGAGGGGGACGAAAAAAGAGAGAGGGGGGAGAAGGAGAAAGAGAGGATGGGAACGGAGGCGAAGGAAGAGAGAGGTGGAGGAAGAGGGTAGGGTGAAGCAGACGATAGGAGAGGGGGACAAAAAAAGAGGGATGGGGGAGAGGGAGAAAGAGAGGAGGGGAAAGGAGGCGAAGGAAGAGGGAGAGCTGAAGCAGGCGATGGGAGAGGGGGACGAAGGCGAAGGAAAAGAGAGGTGGAGGAAGAGGGAAGGGTGAAGCAGGCGATGGGAGAGGGGGACGAAAAAAGAGAGAGGGAGAAGGAGAGGAGGAGAACGGAGGCGAAGAAAGAGAGGAGGGGAAGGAAGAGAGGAGAGGAAGGAAGAGGAAGAGGGAAGGGCGAAGGAGAGAAGGGAGAGGGAGGGAGAGGGACGGGGAACGTAGGCGAAGCAAGAAAGAAGGTGGCGAAGGAAGAGGGAAGCTAGAGGCGAAAAAGAGGGACTTGAGAGGGAGATGAAGAAAGGGGGAAGTGGGGGGGAGCCGAAGAAATGGGGAAGGGAGAAGACGGGAGGACGGCGTTAGGTTGAGACGAAGATGGAGCCGAAGCGAGAGGGAAGGGAAAAGGAAGCGATAGGAGAGGGAGGCAAAGAAATATAAATACACATGCAGATATACGCACACGCACACATATATACACTTACTGGAGAGGAGGGAAATATAACGTTTTATATAACATGGTGTGTGTATGTATGTGTGGGTGTTGCGTGCGTGTGAGAGAGAGAGAGAAAGAAGGGGAGAGCGAGAGAGAGAGAGACTACATAATTATTAAGTAATATGCATATCGAAATAGACTCCTGAAGTAATTATTTATTCACCTACATTCAGTGTCATTAATCAATCAGCTCATACATTTCCAAAACCATGAAGTGTATCATTAATACCACACCTCTATCATAGTTTTTTTTTTTAGAAAAATTAAATTAACGCAATTACATCCTTATACATTTTTTTTACTTTTTTTTTTTCTTTCCTTGCTTTCAGATTTCTTTCAATTATGTTTTTCCCTTTCCTTTCTAACTCTTCTTCGTCCCTTCGATTCCATTTTTCTTTCTCCTTTTCAATCCTTCGTATTTTTTCTTTTTTTCTTCTTATCTGTCGGCCGATCCCTTTGCGCTTATCAGAAACGAAATCTCGATAAGTCGCCGGTACCCCGCACCCTCTCTGCTCCCTTCGTTAGCTAGGAGCACATCGTGGGAACAGTTGTCGTTCAAGCTTGAAAATATCGATAGAAATTAATGTATATACTCTTTTTCGTATAAAGATGTCGATAAAGAATTGATATATGTATGTTTATTTTTCTTTATAAGGATGTCGATAAGAATAAGTGTATATGTTTGTTTTTGTTATTCTGTTTTATAAAGATATATGAATGTAGTATTTTTTTCTTAACTTTTAATGAAAAAGAAAGAATAAATATGTACATAGATGTTTTATATAGATTCAGCTATATATAATTTCTAATAATCCTTAAATCCCATGTGTGTGCTATACAGAAATAGATAGATAGATAAGTATATGTACATGATTGACCGTATTTTTTCTCTCTTTTTTTCATGTATGTTTTCATGTATGTACGTGTGTCTCCGTCAGAGACCCGGACGGCAAAGGCTCTCATCTTTCCTCAGGAGCCGGAAAGTCTCCCTCCATCCTTCACGCCGCCGTGTCCTTTAGAAATATCTTTTAAAAATGATAATTATGAAAAAAAGGGGGGGAAAAAAATCTCAGCATTTTATCGTGATTGGAATGATTACATTATCGTCACGGCGACCGCAGGGCGGGGGGGGGGGGTGAAAGGGGGGAGGGGATGAGAAGGGTTTGGATGGACCTTTTCATTTTCTTTTTCTTTTTCTTCATTTTTTTTTCTCCATCATTCTTTTTCCTTTTAATAATAGCCCACCTTCGCATCTGATACGGGAAAGCTGATCACTGTCACATACTTTACGACCGTATCCGGCTTACTCAGACTTTGGAAACGTATACAAGGAACTTTTTTTTCCTCTTTTTTTGGAGGGGGGGGGGTATGGGGGGAAGGACGAAGTGTGTGATAAAATTTTCAGTCACGAGGGAGAGAATTCCTATCTCTCTTTCTTTTTTATTCTCTTTCTCTCTCTCTCTCTCTCTCTCTCTCTCTCTCTCTCTCTCTCTCTCTCTCTCTCTCTCTCTCTCTCTCTCTCTCTCTCTCTCTCTCTCTCTTTCAAACTTAAATCCATCATCATCAGTAAAAAATAATCATCCATAATAAATGCCAATTAGCAAGTCTAATTATGAAACAGTGTTCAATATTTAATTATGTCAATATAAATAAAATGCAAAGATTTTAACACTCAACCTTGATGACAAATACTCATGTATTATGATTTTTTATTTTTTTCAATGATGTACTTGAGATAGATGAAGAGATAAGGACACACATGAATATATATATATATATATATATATATATATATATATATATATATAAATATATATCTGTGTGTGTGTGTGTCTGTAAATATATATATATATATATATATATATAATATATATATATATATATATATATATATATATATATATATATATATATATATATATTTACAGACACACACACACACAGATATATATTTATATATATATATATATATATATATATATATATATATATATATATATATATATATATATATATTCATGTATAAACATATATATATATATATATATATATATATATATATATATATATATGCATGTATATACATATACATATATATACATATACATATATATATATATATATAATGTATATGTATATATATATGTATATGTATATACATGCATATATATATATATATATATATATATATATATATATATATATATATATGTTTATACATGCATATATATATATATATATATATATATATATATATATATATGTATGTATGTATGTGTATACACAAGTGTGTGTGTGTGTGTGTGTGTGTGTGTGTGTGTGTGTGTGTGTGTGTGTGTGTGTGTGTGTGTGTGTGTGTATGTGTGTAAGTATGTATGTATATGTATGATTGTATATAGAGATAGAGATAGTCATCACTCGTAACCCCTGATTTAGTGAGAATTATTAGCATTTATTCACTCCGTTTTACAGATGTTACAAGACGCATAACGTGTATTGGATGCAGATATAGAAGTTTGAAATAATTTCTCATTACAGTTAAGTATTAGACCGGCTTCCCTTCCCCAGGAAATATTTATAAGTGAATTATCAATACAAATCCGATTCTTTTTAGTATAGATTTTGTGTGTAGAAGTACATTACTACCAAGCTCTTCATATCCAAAGATGCTGTGATTATATATATATATATATATATATATATATATATATATATATATATATATATATATATATATATAAGGAAGCAAGGGAA
>NC_061845.1:26496323-26508823 GCF_019202785.1 Penaeus chinensis
GATGTGTGTGTGTGTGTGTGTGTGTGTGTGTGTGTGTGTGTGTGTGTGTGTGTGTGTGTGTGTGTGTGTGTGTGTGTGTGTGTGTCTGTCTGTCTAGGTGTGAGCATGCTTGCACGTGTTCGTGTTTGTGCCTGTGTGCGTATATGTCCGTGCGGCCATGACCTTGGGTTAGACCTACAGTATAAGTGTTATGCAGTTTTCTTTCGTTTTTTCTTTTATTTTTAGTTCAGATATCATCTCCGCATTCTCCAAATACTTTACAGCAAACTCGATGAAATACCGTGTAATAGGATCACAGAAATTATAACATAATTTGGTCACTTCTTTAAAGATGCTCCTCTATTCCCAACCAAAAATAAAACATTAAAAAAGTAAATATTATGCAAATTAGACCTACTCTCGTCCGAAATTCGCAACCCCTTAAATGGCAACAGCAACTCTTCTGCCCCCTGAGGCAGAGCAAGTTTTGCCAAGTTTTTTTTTCTTTCTCTTTTCTTTTCTTTTTATGGAAAGTTACATAGGTGTTTGTTTACAAAACCGTTAGTCATACATTAATCAAATTCTTCATTTCAAAAAGACGATCCAACGCCATTTCCCCCTTAAAAAAAAAAAACACGCAATTTTACAAGATCATTTAAGCACTTCCAAAGCCCATGACGTCAGTGTTGCCACCTTGTTGATGCGAGGTAACGAATGCATATGACAACAGAGATGAATGACACGATATGACACAACAGATGACTGCTCCGAAACGAGTGAAGTGACGTTTTCATAATCATTCGGTTAGTGAAATGTTCAGTGGTAAGAGAGAAGTCTTATTAATAATGTGAATGTTATTACTAATGGTAATTATATCATGGTGGGGAGAGGAAGGGACGAAGGGTGGAAAGAGGAAAGATTGAGAGGAAGGGCTGGGAGGAAGGGAGGATAGATGACTGTAAGATAAGAAGAAGGTACGAAGGGAGAATAGGAAAGAGGGAAAGGAGTGGCGAAAGAATGAGAGGGGAAAGAGGAGAGAGAGAAGAAGGAATATTGAGAAGGAGGGCTGGAAAGAAGGGGATACAGAAGAAGGAGGGAAGTAACGAAGTATGGAAACGAAGAACGGGAAAAAGGAAAGGGGGAGAAGAAAGAAAGAAAGGAGAAGGAGGAGTTGGGCGCGAGGAAAAGAAAGAGGAAGAGATGCTGAAAATATTAATGAAAGAACCAGGTAGGAGGTGAAGACCAGGAGACAGAACAGAGCGGGAGAGAGAAAAGTAGAAGCAAAGGAAAGAAAAAAGAAAAATGCTGTCTATTCAGCCATGAGCTTGATGATTTTCTTGAAAAGGAATGTATATGTGGAGAGAAAATGGCTTAGCCAGTATCAACGGAAATGGACCATCCGTATTATTCAAAACGTTTACCAACTATTAACACTAAAATGAACATAAAAGCTGACAACATTTAAAAATAAATAATATACAGGCGATAGTTCACGCAACAGATAAATCCACTCCAATCTGCAGACAACCACGACAACAATAAATCACACTCCAACACTTCGATACAAAGCTTCTCTTGCACAACATGACACCTAAACTACAGGGGGAAAAAAAAAAAACATTTTACAGCTTGAAAAGTTCACAAACGCTATGCATTCGGAATCAATAAATCTTTTCTTGCAGTTATGATTTACAAATCCGGACAATCAGAATTTGACGATTCGACAAAAGGACAAAATACGCGACTGGCAACTCACACTGATTATCCATCCATAATAATTTTAAATATTTTTTTAAAAGTCAGAGTCATAATGTCACTGTAAGACACAATAATCACTCAAGTTCACCATAAATTATAATTAATGATAATTCACAAAACATTCCCCTTCCTTACTGAATGCAGATTCACTATTTTTAACGGAAGCATGTTTTTCTTTCTATTTTTAGAATATGTTTAAGGTGATGTTGACGACATAAATTATTCGATTTTTTTTCTTATTATTATTATATTTATCATTATCCATATTTTTATCATTTTATTGACATCAGCATTTGTATAGTCTTACACATTGTCAACTTTATTATTGTTATTGTTGATGTAGTTATCATCATTAATATCATTAATATTATTATTTTCATTATTTTCATCAACATCATCATTACTATCATCATCCTAATGATTATCGATACCATTATTAAGATTGGATTGGATTTATCTATGTTTATTTTTTTCATCAGTTTTTACGTTCGTTTAAGTGTTTATAATTAGTAAACGTTTTGAACAATACGGATATTTTCGCCGATATTGGCTAAGTCATTTTCTCTTCATAAAGACATTCCTTTTTGAGAAAATCCTCAAGCTCATGACTGAATAGACAGCATCTTTATATCTTATCATATTTTTTTATTTTTTTTACATTCTGTTTCTTTTGCTCTTCCTTTTCCTTCTACGTTTTGTCTCCTGGTCATCACCTCCTACCTGGTTCCTCCCTTAATATTTTCAGCATCTCTTCCTCTTTCTTTTCCTCGCGCCTAACCTCCCATTCTCTTTTCTTTCTTTCTTCTCTCCCTTTCCTTTTTCCCGTTCTTCGTTTCCATACTTTGTTACTTCCTTCCTTCTTCTGTATCCCCTTCTTTCCAGCCCTCCTTCTCAATGTTTCCTCCTTCTCTTTCTCCTCTTTCCCCCTCTCATTCTTTCGCCACTCCTTTCCCCCTTTCCCGTTCTCCTTTCGTATCCTTCTTCTTATCCTACAGTCATCTATCCTCCCTTCCTCCCAGCCCTCCCAGCCCTCCCTCTCAATCTTTCTCCTTCCATCCTCCGTCCCTTCCTCTTCCCACCATGATATAATGGTAGGCGTGAGATAATGTCCACACGGGAGTTTTGTTACCGTAATTAATGTCGGTCCGTAGATCCGCCTCTGAAGGGAAGGTCACGGTAGAATCTCGTTTAGGATGCGTATTAACTTAGCACAGGGAAGAGGGTGGGTAGGGTGCAAAGCATGTACTGTAGAGTAGAGGTTTCCTTGTATTACTAAGATCGTGTTGGTTTGAAATGCTTTCGGGAGAGTTAGGGTTTTCAACAGATAGAGTGATTTAAGCCAGGGTCACGGCAGAGTCTCTTAATACAGGAAAGGGAGAGGGTTTGGAGAAAGCTATGTACTATAGAGTGGAGATTACCCTGCATTGCTAAGGTCGTATAAATCTGAAAGGCTTTCGAGGGATTTTGGATTTTCAATAGACAAAAGGTGTGATCGCTTAAATACACACACCCTACATGCGAGAATACATGTGTATGAAGGTGTGTTTGTCTGTATATGCATATCTCTATATATGTATGTATTTACGTATGGACTGTTGCCTCAGAAAGTTTCCTTGCTCCCTGACTTCTAAAAATGTGTAATCGCTACGCCATTTACATAGTATCACCTGCCATTAGGTCGTCTAGCATATATACTCATTAGCATATTCATGTTATGCAATTAATTCCCGCTGTTACATCTTGACAGGGAACTTCTCAAGGTACCTACACATGACACACTCGAGTTCGATCTTCAATCTAAACTTAAGCTAAAGGCATTTTTTTCAATATACTATATCTTAGGTCAGTTATGCAAAATAGTTTTTTGATCTGTTCGCGTGACGTTACCTCTGACTGTGCGAAACTAACATCAAAATTTAAAGATTTAGACAGGCTGTATAATCTTCACTTTGGGTAGAAAAGAATATTGATAATGACGATGACAGTATTCATACTGTCGACGAAAAAGACTTTGATAGTCGTGGTAATAGAACTAATAAGAATAATGATGATATGAGTTTTAATAATGAAAACAATGATAATGAAACTGGAAACAGTGATAACAGTAATGGTGATTATGATAAGTGAAATCATCATGATGATTTATAGGTAATGATAATAATTACTACAAAAAATAATAGTAATGATGATGATAATGATTTGACAATAATGATAATGACAATAATGGTGCTAATGATAATAGACTTGATGATAATAAAATGAGATATAAAAAGTAAATAACTGAATAAATAAGTGAATAAAGGAACTGACAAAAATAAGAAAGCAAAATCACTAAGACGCTCCCCACGTGACCATGAAGACGTAGCCAAGAGTCTTAACACGATATTTTTTTCTCCTTTGAAGAGGAAGAAGGAAAAAAAAAAAAAATCGCAATATTGCATGCTGTGCTTGGTGCGTGAGGCGAGGAGAAGGGGGAGGAAGGGAAGGAGGGAGAATGGGGGGGGGGGGGGGGGAGATGGAAATGATAGGGTGAAAGCAAAGAGCCGCTAATTAACGAGGGAAGATGTGTTATTGCGAAGATAGAATCAGCAGTACTGATAATTAGTTTCAATTATTGTTGTTATTACGGTTGTCTTCTATTATTGTCTGAATGATTACTTTAACTTTATAATCGCAATCATCATTATCGTTAATTCCGATTAATACTACCATCAATCATTATTCGTTATCAGAACTATCGACCTGTATCATCATTCTAATTATTACTACCGCTGATATATTCACCATCTAAACTGATCTAAACTAATACTATCACCAGTCACCATTACCATCAGAACAAGCCTCATCTAACAATCACAAAACACAAAAGGAAAAAAAGAAGTATACACTTAAGATCACACACGATAGTTACAGCACATACATTTGAGAGTTTAGTTAGACACACGTTACCAACCAGCCAGGCGGGGTTTGCCATTTTATGCTAGGCAGGAGTTAGGTTTGATGGGGCATGGGTGGCATTTGCATACAAGCCTTGGGAGAGAGACAATGAGGGAGAGGGAGAGAGGGAGAGGGAGAGAGGGAGAGGGAGAGAGGGAGAGGGAGAGGGGGTGGGTGGGAGGGAGGGATGAAGGGAGAGGGAGGAAGAGAGAGAGGGGGTTGGAGGGTGGGTGGGAGGGAGGGAGGGATGAAGGGGGAGGGAGAGAGGGGGGTGGGAGGGAGGGAGGGAGGGAGGGAGGGATGAAGGGGGAGGGAGGGAGAGAGAGGGGGTGTAAGGGAGGGATGAAGGGGGAGGGAAGAAGAGAGGGGGAAGGGGTGGAAGGGAGGGAGGGATGAAGGGGAAGGGAGGGGGGTGAAGGGGAGGAGGGGGGAGTAAAGGGGATGGGGGAGAGAGACAGTGAGAGAAAGAGAAAAAAAAAGAAAGAGAAAGAGAGAGAGAGAGATATAGCTTCAGAGACAAGCACCTAAAAGAAAGCGAGGTAGAGGGGTGGAGGGAAGGGAAAGAGTGAAAAAATGGAAGAAGACAAATTAAGAAACAAACAACTTTTGCTTTAGAATGATGATGATTTTTATTTAAGCTTCGATTCCCGGCATAGTGATCCGCACCACCCACCTCCCTCCGTCTCGTTCTACATAAATTTGAGAACACTATTTTCTTCATTTCTACTCTACGTGAATTTTATAACACTACTATTTTCTTAATTTCTCAAGTTCATTTCTCCTTTTCTAATCATGTCAAGTTGTGTTTGTACGATTCGAACACACAGCTATTAATTTAATGAATATTTTCTCTATTCGAGGTGCAACATCAGTCAATTGCATTTGATGGAAGAGTTAATAATATTGTATGATTTATTAACGATGTTGCATAATTTATTGACTATTGCAAAAAACATATCTGCGGTTAGACCTGCTCATTAAACGAGTGTTGATTATAGCAATTTCAATATCAAATCCGTTCCCAATCGCCATAAAATCAAACAACCTATTGCCATGAAATCATACATTTGTTTTCCTTTTTTTACCTGACGTGTACTAAGCATTCTTTTGACATCTTATAACTAATTAACCTTAAATATATCAAATATAAATCTCACATTGACAATTGCCATGCGTCAGTCTTTTATTTATCTTTATTCTTTAAAAAGTAAGACGTTCGAGAAAAAAATGTTTCCGATAATCATGCACAGGTACCGCACGTCATGACAAGCAGGCAAAGGATCTTTTGAAGAAACCGAAGCCGACGTTAGGAAGAGATGAGAATGATATAAGAAATGGGAGAGAGGAGGAGGGGGGAGAGGGGGAGAGGGAGACGGAGAGAGAGAGAGGGAGAGAGGAGGAGGAGGAGGAGAAGGAGATGAAGAGGGAAAGGAAGAGGAAGTGGAAAGAGAGAGAGAGAGAGAGAGAGAGAGAGAGAGAGAGAGAGAGAGAGAGAGAGAGAGAGAGAGAGAGAGAGAGAGAGAGAGGGAGAGGGAGAGGGAGAGGGTGAGGGAGAGGGGGAGAGAGAGAGATAGATAGATAGATAGATAGATAGAGAGAGAGAGAGATAGAGAGAGAGAGAGAGAGAGAGAGAGAGAGAGAGAGAGAGAGAGAGAGAGGGAGAGGGAGAGGGAGAGGGAGAGGGAGAGGGAGAGGGAGAGAGAGGGAGAGGGAGAGAGAGAGAGAGAGAGAGAGAGAGAGAGAGAGAGAGAGAGAGAGAGAGAGAGAGAGAGAGAGAGAGAGAGAGAGAGAAAGAGAGAGAGAGAGAGATTGAGACAGGTAGCGACTCTTCTCTCAAATTAGTTTCACAAACAGTCTAAATGTACAAGTGACTTTTCGGAAACGCCAGGCATTTCTTGGCGCCATTATCTGGGGGCCGTTCGTGGTCATGCACTTCCGCCTCAAGTAAACAGGACGAAAGCTCACAAACCTTATTACGCCATTAATTTTCTTTTCGACTTGACACCAGAAATGATTAAACCCGAAGTCAGTTCCATATTCGGACAATTAACTCAATCTGCTGCGTGCTGCGTGCAATTTATCCCTTGATTGGGGACGTGATCGTAAACAAGGGTATAAAATCAAGAAATGTTTGCTTGTTCCCTGAATATATTCGAATCCACGCCCCTTTATAGTTTACGAAAATATGATTGGCCATTGCAACAGTGATTCCGGCACGTCATTGGCGTACTCCCTGGCGTCTGCTTCGTGATTGGTCGAGAGATCAAGCCACGGCCTTGACTCTGACCCATACAGTCAACATCGTTTGTGAGAACAACACCTCCTTTTTGTATGAGAAGGTCGATCCCTAGAGAGAAAACGTGTATTAAATAAAAGATACATGTTTAGACAGGTCATGAATATCAGATAAGTTATAATTATAAGCGCATCCTGTAGAAAAGGCTGTTGTAATTATGTGCTGTATAAAAAAGCCGGTTTTGGCTCTTATTAGGTAAACTCTCAAACCGGTTGTTTACATTTTACACATATTACCGTTTCAGTTTTGAAAAAAATAGAATACATAATTAGTAAGGAAAATAATCTACATAGTGTTTTAACATAAATAAGGAATAAAGTAATCGTACACTATATAGGAGTGATAAGAAAACTTTTAGTACCATGAAACGCCACCCAGAGTGTCGTACGATTTTGTTGTTAAGTGAGAGAGGGCGAAGACAAAGATTTTTACCTTCTCTTTTCTTTATCTCATTTTCCTTTTGGCTGTTAAGATTGTGATATACTTCGACATGGAAATTACTCGACCGATAGCTAGGGCTTGTTTTGATAATTGGTTATTTGTAACCCTTTGCGAATTGGGGACAACTTGAGAGCCAAACAGCTGTTGAATATTTGAGAATTGTTTTTATGTGATTATCCAGTTGCGGTAACTATCATTTTCATTTTTTTATTCTCTGTTGCAAGGGCCGCCAACCAAGGATACGATATGACCCAATGAGATGCTGATAAAACCATGTCACTGAGGTCGATAAGAAATCAAACTACAGCGAACAACACCCACGCCACAACCCCCATATAAAACAATATCTAAAAAATAGACAGCATACTACATTTTCTTATCTCATCTCGAGGATGTTTTGCGTCGTAATGGGCAGCGTATGGAAAGACCATGTTGGCACGCCTGCAGGGACAACACGAGCCCAGCTAACTTTAAAACCCAAGAACCCTTTGGTGGTGGCGGTCAGAGCGGGGCGAGCCTCTGCCTGGTGAAGTACCCGAGGTGTGAGTGTGTCAGTGCGAGGCAGAATGGTGAGTACCCAGCTGGTAGGAGAGTCTTGGTAATTACTCCATCGACGCAACCGGTTGTCTAAGGGAGTGGTGACAGGTTGACAGGCAGATAAAAGTCTTCCTCGTGTGATATGTGAACCATCTACTTTGTATTTTATGTTGGGTTAAAAGGAGGGGGCTGTGCAGCAGATAAAATTACTGGTGTAATATAAAAAGACAGGGTGTGTACAGAAGGTTAGTGTATATTACCAGTGCTAGCTTTCTTAGCTTTGTAACATTTCATTTGGCTTTTGTTTATAAGAATGTTTGAGACGGAACACAATTTCTGTCTTTTCCCAGAAACAATACAAACCACCAGAACGTGTGTGACACGGCTGACGAGACGTGATATCAAGAGAGTATTATCAACTGTAAAATCAAATACTTAGAAGTGACCTCTCGATGTGATAACCTTGACCCTAACACCTTCATCTGATGACGCCACTCGAGACCCAGACGGGGGACTTTTTATTTTCGTTTCTTTTATTTATTTATCTATTTTCATTATTCATTTTTATTATCACGATGGCAAATAATTTTCCTTGATAATACTTGTAACAACACAAGTCTGCTTTGTGTGGTTTTGTGAACGGTAGATTCCCATGGTGTTGAAAGAATGTGTACATGGCCTAGCGTGGGAGCCGGTTAGTGCCTGCCCTGTGCGGGTGCCATGGCTTTGCAATAAGGGTCTCTGTTGCAAAGGTGCATGCAACAACAAAGGGAATGAAGGTAGGGCGTGGTAACGTAAAAATTAAAATAACCACCTTGGTATCTTTACAAATTCGCGGGCCTTTTCATAATTTAACATGTGAGAACACTACATTTGAAAAACACAGTTACAGACTCGTTTATCACTACGAGCGTACACACTTCTACCAGACTAACCACACCTATAACTATGACACAGATATTATAAATTTCTGACAGACGCCACAAGATCACATAAACAAATAAGACGACAAAAGAAGCCCAGCAGCGAGGGGGTACGAGCGCTCACACTTTCACTCGACTAAAATTACACAAAAAAACATCAGATATAACTACGACCCAGTAGGTGCAGACTCCAAACAAACACGACTAAAAACCATACACAAAAAAGTCGACATGAGAAGCGCACAAACCAAAAGCGAGGGACAACGAGCGCACACACTTTCACTAGACTAACCGCCAAGGGTCACTTCTGTCTGGTTGGAGCGCCAGGTAACTTGATGACAGTGACTCATTTATCCGAAATGATTAATATTCCGTCAAGTCCTGCGATAGTTCTCTACGGTGGATCTGATGTGATTACAAATCCGAAATTACTGATATTCCGTTAAGTTTATTTTCCGGAAATTATTCGACAGTTCTCTACCGTGTATCTGTGATGTGATTTACAAATCAGAAATTATCGAGTTGTACACAATTCCGAGGTAATTCGAAAATCCGAAACTATAAATACTCGTTGATGGCGATTTTATCGTAATCCTGCCTACCGAAACTATTCAATATCTCTCAATCGTGATTCGTGACTCATAAATCCGAAGCTTAATATCCCTCATACGTGAGTCCCCAGCTGAGAGACACGCGCGGGTCGAGACTAATGAGTGCGAAGATAATAAATGAGATAAAGTGGCTGGTAAAAGGGATTGGTGTTTCGTTGTTATTTCCTTTTCGGTTTTTTTCGTCTGGTTTTCATTATTGTTATTATTTTTATTATTATTATTATTATTATTATTATTATTTTTATTATCATCATTATCATAATAATTATTATTACTCTTACTGCTAATACTACTACTACTATTATCATCATCACCACCCCCCCACCACTACCACCACCACTACCACTACCACTACCACTACCGTCATCATAATCACCATCACCATCACCACCACCACCACTACCATCATCATCATCATCACCACCATCACTATCACGACCACTACCATCATTATCATCATCATCATTATCACCCTTTCCTTGTTCGCATACATCTCCCTATCTTCCTTTCGTCATTCACTTCATTTTACTCTCCCTGTTACTTAACTTTCGTATCCCCATGCCCTTCTTCTTCCTCTCTCCCTTTGTCTCGTTTTCTTTAACTCGAAATTCTTGCTTTGTGCAGCTCCAAGACTTTTTATTTTTTTTATTGGTATAGAACGTACCCTCTAAGACCTGCTCATGCGTGTACATTATCTTCTATCAGTTGCTTCCCTTGTCCTAAGCTAATACTTTCCTCTCGTTGAAGTGTTTGTCTTGGAATGTTTACGTCGCATGGAGTTAACCCACATGCTTCGCGGTTCTCACATGGACGTATGCAGTCGTACAAACGTTTACGCTCACGCACGCAAATATTTATGTAGGCACGCAAGCACGCTGACTCACTCACATTCACGCTCACACGCACTCATGCACACGCGCACGCACGCACACACACACACACACACACACACACACACACACACACACACACACACACACACACATACACACACACACACACACACACACACACACACACACACAGCGCGTGGGCAAACACAAAGACGTTTACTCAAAAACATTTACTGCATACACGTACACACACACACGTACACGCACACTTTAACAGAAGTACAAGGTTAGACAATCACATAGACGTAAAGAGATGGATTACACTGCAAATACAAAACGAAAAACAATGAAAAATCGAAATCGAAAAAGGAAATAAAACATCATACTTAACGAACACAGTGTCAGGGAGACTTGTGTGTTTTACGAACCCCGTGATCCGCAGACAGTGACACATATTAACATTTAGTATATTTACGCATGCAAATATGCCTTACTTGGAAGAGCTATGCAGTCTCCCTACTAATATATTTCGTCTTTAGATAAGGAAATACCTGGTCAAGCGAGGCCAAATCCAAATTGAAAGAATAGGAGGAATAACGTGCTATTTAACCCGACACTAGTAAGGTCGACAATTCAGTTAAAAAGCCCATAGAAAGCGCCTTATCCTCCCCCTCTGTCGTAGAGCCTTTGAGCTCGGGTAGCATGAGTCGCCATTTGTTTAGCAGTGAGCGAAGGTATCTCGTATGTCTGATATGGTAATGCATTCTTTGCATGAAAGATAAAGAGTGTTTCTGCATGACACGGCGGTAGGTGAGTCTGACAAGTGCATTGATAGAGACAGACGGAATGTAACATGCAGGCAGAAAAGGAATTGAGAATTGTCTTTGATGCATTGGCAACTGAGTCAACCGGACATAACCTAAGCTGAGACATAATGAACTACATTCATTCGTTATTTGTTTTAATAACTATAAAAAACAATCATCAATACTAATCACAAAATAAATTGGGAAAATTTTCAGTTAATGCCTGAATTCTGGAGGAAATCAAGGTCACGTGACCAGCGAAATTAAGGAACAGGAACCAGACCGAGTTGCTAATTGAAAAGACCCATGAGATAAAACACTAATCACACGATTATCAAAGATCTAAAGTTGCTGGTCATTGCACAGCGTCTCTTCAAGGTTCCGCCATTTAGGGACTTCAATGCCGACTAAATAACGATCCATAGATTTTTATACGTAGCTATTGATCTGAGTGGATACGGTTTTTATGATATTGGCGTTTCCGTTTTCTTTTTCGGCTTGTTGGTTCATGATGATGATATTTCTTATAAAAGGAGATGAATTTGAAATATACGTTTTACAACTTTACCAGCACATTTCAATTTTAAAAAGTATTAGTTTATTTTGTGTTAGATTTGATTGTAAAATGTCTTTCATGAAACTTGCCAGTGGTTTAATAACTGCGGATTATTATAATTGGATGCAATCTTCAATTATCAGTGAAGCGAGTAAAGATTACCTCTTAATTTCCATTTTGAATTAGCAAAATTAACATCCTTGCTTACATGCGTCTGGAGAAAAAAAAAAACGTATTAATTATATTTAGAGACATTAATATATGTGCATAACGTTTCATGTGTGTGTCGTCAGTAGTTCCTTGTCATAATTACAGCCTTTTTAACATCCGGGAGACGCCTGCGAGAGATCAGTCAGCTGTATTAGCATATAATTCTTTTGTTGGGGGGGGGGGGGCGCTGACAAGGCCAAGAGGCTTTTAATTCGTGTGACAATCAAACCCTGTCTCAAAAGATAATGGAGGCCCATTTACCAAACCCCTTTTTATTGAGCATATAAAAAAATACACGTCAATATCTCCCGTTTTCTATAAGCCTACTCCTACCCCATCCTCAATAAAAACAGAAGATATATTTCTCCTTAATCATATAACATAATGTAGATGCCATATATATATAAAACGTTTATTGTTTTATTCTTATTCGTCTTCAGAAATTAGAAATCACAAAGAGGAAGGAGTTACCACCATGAACTCGCTACGCTCGTAACCCCCCTCGGCGGGAACAGCAGGGGCAGGTGTACATGCCTGGCCTAACCTCACCCATGCCCGACCTTGCGTGCCCCATAACCGAGACAGCTACGCCTCGGGGAGTTATATCTTCTCT
>NC_061845.1:26513823-26516323 GCF_019202785.1 Penaeus chinensis
TGTGTGTGTGTGTGTGTGTAGATAGATATCTGATTTCTCTTTCTCTATCCCTGGTCCCGCAGCTTGAATTTACGCTCCCCTTGACCACGTGGTCGCTGAACAGAATATGACAAAAGACGCACCTTCAGGAATCCCGAAGGAGTGTTGACGGATGGTTGCACTTTGGACACGCACGCGCCCTCGCACTTGTTCACAGCCAGGTCCTCCTCGCAGGTCCTGACAAGGCGTCCTGCGTCGTCGAATTCCTCTGTAGGATGAGAGACCAGGGTTAGGATCTTACGGGGTGGAGGATGGGATCGCGTGTTGTCACACATTAGGTCATGTTATGGAAGGGTATACAAATATCTATCTATATTATATATATATATATATATATATATATATAGAGAGAGAGAGAGAGAGAGAGAGAGAGAGAGAGAGAGAGAGAGAGAAAGAAAGAGAAAGAGAGAGAGAGATAAAAAGAGGCAGACAGACTGACAGAAACAGAGACAGAGAGAGAAAGAACTAAAGAAAGAGAGCCAGCCAGGCAGACAGACACCCTCCCCCTCCCCCCTTCGTACCCTCCTACCTTTAGCCACGTGTATAGTGGAGGGAAGAGTCTCGCATTCTGAGCCGTAGGTGTGGGCGCGGGAGGGACCAGCGAGGCCGCCCACCACTACCGCTGCCACTGTGATCACCACACAGGCTCCGACCGTAAATGGGCGTGGCATCATCTGCGGGAGAGAAAGGCAAGGGATGCTGTTAAAGGGGGAAGATGGACTTGAAGTGTTTAATTGCGTGAATAAAAGTAGAGAGAATACATTTTTTTTTTTTCTTCTTTTTATTTACGGGTTTCTTATAAGCTGTTGAATTAGCTAAATATTTAAGTAAACAATAAAGAGCTATTTTATATGTTTGTATGAATATATATATACATATATATATATATATATATATATAGATATATATATATATAGATATATATATACATACACACGTTTTTTTCCGCATATCAGTTAAAGGAAAGTAACGATATTATTATAATTTTGAAAGTTCTTGTTTATCTGTTTTGAGTCGATATTTCTTTTGTTTGTTTGTTTCTTTGTTGTTGCCTTTCCGCGAAATCTGCCTATCAGATAGAGTTCTGAGGGAAAGTGCTGACGAGACTGCTGGTTTCGGAGATGTGAAGGACAGCCGCTTTTGTACAGAGAGGGAGGCTGCTAGAAAATGCAAATGTGCACTTACACATTTATACATATACATGCAAATAGAATTCTGAGCTTCTATGCATGCACACGTCTATGAAATTCGAATTTTCTGAAGATGATTTAAATATGACATTTTTTTCAACTGTGCAACGTGTTTAATATGCATCATAGAATATTATTTTATATAGAAAAAGTCTTATACAACAGATTAACGACAGATGATATTGATTTTAAATAATAGGTAACTCAAGAACAAATATTAAAAGGTTTCCGCTATATAGGATTTTATGAGCTATTAGATTCAGTTATTCTGGCGAACTAAAGAATTCAATTATCTTATCGTGTTTGTCTCCTGTCATGTCCTTTCATCATGCCTCTATCTCCTATTTTTATCGCGTGTTTTCTCATGGTCATTAATCTTTCTTTAATAAATTGTAGTGAAATAATCTCCAGATATTTCTCTCATTTTGAATTTCAATTTTACCATCTATGATTCACACTTGAATAAAAATATGACTCGGGCGTAGTTTAAACCCGAAAAATGAGGATTATTAAAATGAGGAAAAAATGATAAATACTTATAACACTAAAAAAATAAGAATCAAAGGATTCTCTCGTCTTTTTTTTTTTTTTTTTTTTTTTGAAAAATTCTAAAAGTGCACTACGAATGATAGATACAAAAAGCTGAACCATTGATTTTCCTCTGGCAGTTAGGTGTGTGTGTGTGTGTGTGTGTGTGTGTTTGTTTGTGTGTGTGTGTGTGCTTATGTGTGTGTGTGTGTGTTTGCATTTGTTTGTGTGTGTGTGTGTGTGTGTGTGTGCGTGTGTGTTTGTCTTAGTGTTTGGTCCGCGTGTGTACATTGGTGTGTGTGGAAGCGTATACATTTGGATTTAAACGCTCAGAAATTTAGCTTTTGAAACTGTAAAGCACTTTAGGTGTGATATGAAACTTGAGTGTCAGTAAATGTCTTCTTAAACAGACGTAACGACATTAAGGAAATGCCTTTGATAATTTACGATAATGGCAAACGATGAAGTTGTAGTCTGCAAACGTTGAGTATTTTTTTTTTCTTTATTATTATTGAAATCCCAAGATACATAAAAGACGATAATCCTTTAATCTTGGTTGTAAGATTGATTGAAAAAAAAATAAAAATAATCCTGCGTTAGCCAAAGCAAGAAATCCTACACTGCCTTCACACGAACACAAATCCTTCACTCTCACAATCTCTTTTTTTTTCCATATTTTTTTCTCAGACTCTTAGCTCACCGTTGCTGAGTTGGAGAGGGCCGTGAGGGGACTGCGACAACAG
>NC_061845.1:26523823-26546323 GCF_019202785.1 Penaeus chinensis
GAAAATGGTGGTTTGATATACAGTTACACACGTTTTCTCTAATTTATAGTATTTCGCAACAAGGTCTGAATACTTGACATTTAGTTTCTAATTTCAACATGTATAGAATTCAGTCGACAAACGAACGGAAACATTTCACTATCGGCCCAAATTAGTTAATTCTCACATTGACGATATATAAGAATGAGGAAGTATGGAAAACAATGAAGAATTGTGGAATACAAGCCACAACAATTACAAAAGCAGGATGGTGAAAAGGATGAAGATATTATTAGCAGACATCTACAACAGGTATGTCCACTTTACACACATTTTGTCTTTCTGCCAAACTACTGTCTAAGCTGCATACGTGTTCGTTGCTCCGTTTACTCTTCGTTCTTCTAAGAGAAATAAAACAATGCGTCAAGGAAAAAAATGACCTTTGACAGACAGACAGAGACAGAGAGAGAGAGAGAGAGAGAGAGAGAGAGAGAGAGAGCAGGAGACGTCGTGCGGGGTAGTGTGAACAACCTTCTGGTATCACGGGACAAGAACGTGGGTAGAGGACCAGCTGATATGAAGGAGCAGTGTGACCGCGTCTGAAGTGGGTATCGATGGGTCGGTAAGTGGGTGTCGATCGCGCGTAGAAGGTCGCGAAGAAACAAGTGTTTGCTGGCATTGGTCTCGCAGTAATAAAAATCCGGCCATAAAATTAGTTACAGTAGGCTCTTTACGTCATTGATAATGAACATTTTAAAGAAAGAAAGAAAGAAACGGAGAGAAACAGAGACAGAAACATTCAAACAGACTTAAAAAAAAAAAAAAAAAAAAATCACAGCACCCTCCTTCACGTTCTCCTACAGGATTCACTTCATGGCTGGTTGACCTGCGAAAAGCCTTCGACCCCCACGGCCTGCTCCTGACGGCGGCCGTGAGCGCAGGCAAGGGCACCATCGACCGAGGCTACGACATCCCCAGAGTGGCCAAGCTCCTGGATATGGTGAGGCCGAAGTGGCGGAAAACGATCGGTTGTTCTGGGTACTGAGGTTGCATATTGCATGATTGTTAGAGATGCGTAATGGGCCTGTGATAAAGTCAGAGCATTATGTAAGATATATTTGAGTTAGAATTATAGATTTGTTTCCGATTTTTGTACCGACTTTTCGTCACTCAGTTTGATATCCAAAGTGAAGAGTATAAGTGCGAATTACGTTTATATCTATGTTATCTGTCGACCTGTCGATTTCTCTATTTATATGTATCTGTCTATTTGTCTTCCTGTCCATCTATCTATCTAGCTCTCTCCATTTGTCTATTTATCTGTCTACATTTTTATCTGTCTATCTATATATCTATCTATCTAGTTATATATCAACGTACCTACCCATCTCTCTAACTATATATCTACCTACCTATTAACCCATCTATCTATCTATCTCTGTATCTATTTATTTGTTTTTGTTTTTTTGTTTTCACCTAGATCAACCTAATGTCCTACGACTTCCACGGGTCTTGGGAGAACCGGGTAGCTCACCACGCCCCCCTCTATGCAGACCCGGGGCAGAACCCTGAACTGTGCGTGGACTTCGCCGTCAATTATTGGATCAAGAAGGGCGCCCCTCCTCACAAGGTAGTGTAGCACAGGATATGAGTTCAGTGGATTTTTTATGTGTTTTTTTATCATTCCCAATGCAAATATAATGCTTCTGTCTGTTTAGAAGTTGTTTTTTTCTCGCTTTTATCCTCATCTTTTATATAATTCCATTCCAATGTATAATAAATTGATCAATTATCGACAGTTGATAATGGGTGTACCAGCTTACGGAAGATCGTGGACGCTGGCGGGGTCTGACACGTCCCCAGGCGCGGCCGCGGCGGGAGCAGGGCGCGAGGGGCGGCACGTCAGGGAGAGAGGGAGTCTGCCCTTCTTCGAGTGCTGTCTGGCGGAGCAGGTACTGAGAACTGGCAGTGATGATAAGCGGTTTTGCCATGTATTTTGAGAACTGGCATAGAGATTGCGGATGCTTCTTGTCATATCTTTTGAGAACTGGCATAGAGATCGCGAATGCTTCTTATCATATCTTTTGAGAACTGGCATAGAGATTGCGGATGCTTCTTGTCATATCTTTTGAGAACTGGCATAGAGATGACGGACTCGTTTTGCCATGTCTTTTGAGAACTGGCAAAGAAATGGCAGGCACTTGTTGCCATGTCTTGAGAACTGGTAAAGAGATAGCAGGCGCTTTTTGCCCTTTGTCTGGTACCTTTTGCTGGTAAAATGTATGCGGTTGTGTTTGTGTGTTCGTGTGTATACCGGGCCTCAGTTTCAATCCTGACTACTTAATCAATAACCCTGAATCTTAATTTTAATAAAGAAATAGATAGATAGAGAAAATAGACAGGATTTCAGACTACGTGTTGTGGGAACCGAGCCATGTACCTGACTGGAACTTTAGATAACCCACAGTGTTTCATATCTCATATCCCTTCTACTCAGAAGTGACCTGAAAATTATGCAATTCTTACACGAGGACTGAAGTTTTCCAGGCTAACGAGACCCCAATAAGGCCTCTGATGTGTTTGTTATTTAGTGTAAAATAAAAAGGTAAACGCCACTAGCCTGTCTTCATAGGAGAATGATAGTATGATAATCCCCGTCGGTACTTGAAATGAATAGCGTTTCACTGATGTTTAACTGTAGTGACACGAATGTTATACTAGCTAGAACATTTAACAACTATGAACGAAATTGTGAATGTGTGTTTGTGTGTTTTGGTTTGTTTCTGTTTATTCGTTGGTTTGTGTGTTTGTATGTTTGTTTTGTGTATTTGCTTCTGTTTATTGGTCTGTGTGTGTATGTGTGTATGTGTTTGTTTCTGTTTATTGGTTTGAGTGTATGTGTGTTTGTTTGTTTATTTGCGTGTCAGTATGTGTACATGTGCGTTTGATTTGTTTGCCTCTTTGTATACATCTGTTTGTGTGTATGTGTCCTTGTTTGTTTATTTGCATGTTCGTTTGTGTGTACAGTACATGTTCACAAATACCGTTTCCTTTGGCAATCCCATATGGAAGTACACTCTGACACTTAAAACCCAATTATCATGTCTCTTTTCTTCACAAACGCCTAATCAAATGCCTGCCCTATGACCTGCAGGAAGGCTGGACGAAGAGGAGGACCCAAGCAGGACCTTACCTGACGAAGGGAAACCAGTGGGTGGGTTATGATGACGTCCAATCAGTGGTTCAAAAGGTGAGTTGCTCTATAACCCGTGTTGTGCGAGCTTGTATTGTGCAATGCCTATGTGGCAATGGTTAGAAATCATAGTGATAGTGTTAATAGTAACGATAAGAGTGGTAGACTTAATAATAAGGATAATAAGGATAGTAATTTTAATACTAATAATGCTGCTGTTGCTTTTGCTGATGATGATGATAATGATAATAAAAATAATGATGATAATAACGATGATAGTGGTGGTAGTAATGATGTCCCCTTCTTTAGGCTTAAGATATCTATTTAAAAACGCCAGCGCCCTATCAACAGCCGTTAATCAATCAGATTTTGTAAAATCAGTTTTCAGGAGTCATTTTTATTTGCCTAAATTCAATGAATTTCAGTTGTTTTTGCGCATCTTCTTATCTATTTATTTTCTCATTTCATTCAACTTTGATATAACATTTAGTACGTTTGAACATTATCAAGAATTATTAACCTTGTGTGAAAGACCCGGAGGTTACTCTACTCTGAAGGGACTGGGACTAAAAACAGAAACTGGCACCATAATCCTAAGCTCCATTACCGCAAATCGTGCGAATGTGAGGATAGAGCCTAGCCTTCGGATTAAGATGTCTGTAACTTTATTTATTAACCATAACGTCTGCACTTCCGTTAAATTTTGTAAATCTATTACTTGTATGGCAATTTTGTATTTTATTTTTACATCATGATATACAGGTAATACTAGCATCAATTCAAGCCGAAATCATGGTTCTAGCGTTGCCTTTCGCACACTTTGCGGTAATCAATCAAACGATAATCTTTCGCAAGTGCATTTATGAAGATGACAACATTACTCGTAGATGTTTCTTTTCTTTCATTCGGCCTCATTTTGAGTATTGTTTTTCTGTGTCGTTTTCTGCTGCAGAGTCACACTTAAGAGTGCTCGAGCGTTCTGTTAATGCCACTAATTTTCTCCTGTCTGACTTGGATCTGGACATTGGGCATCGTAGGGATATCAGTTTATAAATGATTTTCAGTGACATTTGATGCAAGTCGATCGTCTACATTTCAGTTTTCTATATATTTATTTATTTATTTATTTATTTTACCGCTGATATGCTTTTACTACGTAAATACTTGATGATTTTCTATCTCCTCTTTAATTCTAAGCTGTGATTTGACCTGCACTGACACCTTTGGTGGTTTAATTGTCGCTTTTTTTATCAGTTGCGGCTCTTTATATGACTTACCATAATAATAACAATAATAATAATGATAATGATAATTTTAATAATAATAATAATAATAATAATAATAATAATAATAATGATGATGATGATAATAATAATAGTGGTGGTAACCCTGCTCCCGTCCCACAGGCTCAGTACGCGACGAACATGGGCCTCGGCGGCGTCATGATGTGGGATATCACCACGGACGACTTCGGGGATGTCTGCGGTGAAGGCAAGAACCCCCTGCTGACGGCCATGGTCAGGACACTCCATGGCGACCCGCCCTCCGTCGGATCCGTCTCTCAACGCAAGGGAAGACCTTCGTCAGGAGCCAAGCCTTCGCCATCTTCGTTTAGGGATCCTCGGCAAGGAGGGGTGTCCTCCGGTAGTCAGGGAAGTGGGAGTCCAGTCGCAGCGCCTGCAGGAGGAAGTACGGCCTTCGAAGGAAGTGTTATAACCACAACTCCGGGCATTGTTGGAGATGGCGAGACTGTTACGCAAGTTGCTTCGTCAGGACCTACGACCGAATTGCCCTATCCTTGGCTCGCATGGTAAAGGCCTTTGCATAGCTGTATAATCTTAAAGACTTCATGTGTAATAGATCTATTGTCAAGTCAGCGTCTCATCCGTCAAATCCGCTTACTTTTCTTACTCTCTTCCCCAGGCCAGTCTTCAGCAGGTCACCGCAAGACATACAAAACTTAAATTCCATCACGACCACAAAGTCGCCATTCCACTCTTTCAGAACTCCCTCTCCGCCTACATCTCGAGCTCCTGCTTTTCCAGCCTTCACTTCCTTTACCTCCTCTCCCTCCTTTTCTTCGCCTCCTGGTTTCTCATCTTCCCTCTCTTTATCCCCCTCGATAACTTGGTTCACAAACTGTCGTGACGAGGGCTTTGCGCTTGATCCGGCCTCCTGCTCCTCCTTTTACAGATGCACGGAAGAATTCGCTTATAAGTAAGTAATAATGCTATCATGAATATTTTCCACAGTCTTTTGGTCGCAAGATTTCGATAAGTGACTTTTGATATTGTCGAAATGATGTCCTTCCTTGATGAACACAAATACTAAAAACAATAATAACGTGTGTAGAATACAGTGAGAGTCGCAATAACCGAGTCCGACGTAACACGAAGCCTCATTGTTCAGTGTTTCCTTTACTCTATATCCCTCCAACCAAGATCAATTACTCTAGTTGCTTTGCGAGTATTCAAAGATTTTAAAGTTCACTCTGACATCGCCGCACAGGTTCTCTCACACATGCTGTCTCCCTCAGGTTCTCGTGTCCCGGAGGTCTTCTGTGGAACCATGACCAGTCCTCGTGTGACTGGCCCAGGTCGGTCCAGTGTGTGTTGCCCTTGACCCAGCCTGACTTGCGACCTTTCCTGCCGCCTGAAATTATATAGAAGCGGAACAACTTAGAATTAAGCTTGAATGTACCTGCACGCGCCCTTCCGGTGTCATTCTAATGACACTACGAGACAACGAAGCTAGCATGCATTTGCGAAAGTCATTTGATACTTATGCATTACAGTATTTGCTGATTGTATGTATGCCTTTTTCATTGTAGGTTAACAGATATATGATATTTCATTCGTTATATTACATATAAATGCTTGCCTTGGCCATATATTGTAAAGTGATAAAGCTTAACTTGCACATTTACCAACGATACGATGGATCAGTGATTCTTAACCTTTTAGCACAGCGCTTCCACACGGGTCATCCCCCAACACTCATTAATTTCACAGTGATATGCACAATCAAAATCATTTGTTCGCTACGCTGAAATCTTTATGGCAAAACAAAGTATTGCCGAGCTGACAAAAAGAAGAATTTGATTGTGTACAAGTAGGGAAAACTATCCAAAACTTAAAACATAGGAAGAAAATAAATCATTAATTTGCTGTCTGACTTTTAAAAAATTCTGGCGACTTTATAGAGTGTTTTAGAAGGCTACAGAAGTGAAAAAAATCCAAAACAGAATGAGGTGGAAACCTAATGGTGCACCGCAAAGGATTTTTTAAATTACATATTTTGATAAGTAAACACATATACATAGATCTGATCGAAGGCATATAATAATAAAGAAGAGAACGATTAGTTTTTGCAGCGAGTTTAGAATGTAAGGAAATTAGACAGACGAACACAGTCATTGCGGAATAAAAAGGGCATATTAAACATTAATGATGACACTCATTCTGCGTAAGAAATTTTTGTACATTTGAAATTGAGGCAAAACCGAAATCAAAATGCTTTTTCATAGGTACACCAACCACATGGTTAGTATATACAATGAGGAGTTGATTCAGTCTTTGATATCGGTAGAAGATACATGTAACATTTCATTGCATGAGAATCAAGGTTACAAAGGTACTCGTATGTTGTTTGCCAAAATCAGATATTTATTTTATTTATTTATATACTTAATCTTTATTTGTTTCTTTTTATTGGTCCATTGGTGTAAATGACACCAAACAACAAACAGCTGATAATCATGTTATTTTTTTTGTATTGTAAGTCTCGTAAATATTCAATTGAGACCTTGTGCTCAGAACGAGAAAAATGTTGAATAAACGGTATTGAGGACACACTATAAGTACTTACACTGTAAGGGTGACGTTCTGGTTGTGTGTCAGAAAACGACAATTAGTAAATAAATGTATAAGTAAGTTTCTGACTGTGCCTTATTTGTCCTTGTTTCCACATGTTTTTCAAATGGTGCTGATAAAGCTGAGAAGTACAGCAAAAATATAACCCTTTATCAGTGACTTCCGGTTCTGAGTTCAGCAGTTCATTAAGTCATTCTATTAGGTAATGATTAAATACACACACACACACACACACACACACACACACACACACACACACACACACACACACACACACACACACATGATGCGGCTATCGATGCCCGGTTTAAGCCAATACGCTGAGACAAACACAAAATTAATCCCCAAAGTATAAAAAGTTGTATTTTGTCCTTAGTTGCTAGATTATCTGGTTGACATAACTTTTTTGTCATTACAGTAAACTTCAGTGAAATGCATCTGATCTCACTTGATCTTAACAATTAATAAAAGGAATTATTACTCTATCAAGCTGGCGACTAGTGGCGCTTACCCTTATACAGTACATTCAATAACACACAAAAGCTGTATTGGTATCTCGTTAGCCTGGAAAACTTTAGTCCGCGTGTACTTATTATATATTGTTCAGGTTATATCCAATTAAGATAAATATAAAATGAGATATTGTGCCTTATCAAAAAATCCGGTCAGGTACATAGCCTGGCTGGCAACTAGGGTGCTTATTTATCAATTTTCTTTATTATATCTATCTGTTTATTGAAATTAAGACCCGTAGATATTAATTAACATAAGCATTTAAGGGTAAATTTGCGACCGCTCACCCGCAACGACACATTATCATTATTATTGTATATTTATTTTGACATTATTGTGGTAGTTATTATCATTAGAATTATTATTATTATTATTATCGGTAGTAGTAGCAGCAGTAGTATCAATATTATTATCATTGTTATTATTATTATTGGTAATATTGCCACTGCTCTTATTACCATCACCATTATCATTGTCATTATCATTATCATTATGGTTGTTGCTGTTATTAATATTATTGCTCTCATCAATCAATGTTAGAATATGCACACACACACACACACACACACACACACACACACACACACACACACACACACACACACACACATAAACACGCATACATGATGGTAACCCGACACATCGATAATTTCACATTCAAAATTGGTTTAATAAAGTGTGACATACAAACAAACAAACAAAAACACACAACAAAACAGAAAGGATTACTTATAAATCACCATACCCACCAAAATTCATCTGAGAAAGTTATCAATGCATTATCAGTACAGTCCCACTTCAGAATATAAAAAAATATAAATCAGGGAAATGTTTCTGGGGACAGTATCTGCGATTCTTATCATATAAATGTCGGTGCAACAGCGTACCTGGTACCTGGCTATCGAACCGGCATATTGTACCGTACCTTCAAAGATTTTTCCGCACCGTACCTGCATACCTGGCTATCGTAAAGCCATATTATACCGTATTTTCAATGATTTTTCCGTACCGTACCTGAAACTTGGCTCTCGTAAAGCCATATTGTTTCGTACCTTCAAAGATTTTTAGGTATCGTACCTGCATACCTGGCCATCGTAAAGCCATATTATACCGTACTTTCAATGATTTTTTCCGTACCGTACCTGGATACTTGGCTCTCATAAAGCCATATTGTATCGTACCTTCAAAGATTTTTAGGTATCGTACCTGCATACCTGGCTATCGTAAAGCCATATTGTACCGTACCTTCAAAGATTTTTTTCCGCACCTGCGTACATTAGCTATCGTACCGTACATTACGAAAAAAATATATATTTCCTCATCTTTATCGTGCTATAACCCTTCATTCTACATCAATAAAATCCTCTATTTTTTATTTCATTACACACAAATCTGCATCTAAGAAGCGATTTAAAATATAACGTCTAGTTACAGAATAGATATATTGGTAAAACTATTCTGCAGCTTGGAAAATATGCAGTGATATACGGTAATAATAATGAATATGTTAATCATAATGGTACTGCTAGTAATAACAATAATTTTAACCCTTATAATAATGATAAGAATAAGAAATAATAATGAGGATAATGATAATAATAATGGTAATAATAATAATAATGATAATAAAAATGATGTCAATAATGATGGTGATGATAATAATAATAAGCGTAAAAATGATAATAATAATTACAAACATGATAATAATAATGATAACAATAATACAAATAACAATGATAATAGTAATAATAATAATAAAAATTATAATAATAATGATAATAGGAATAATGATAATAATGATAACAATAATAATAGTGACAATAATAATGATAATAATGATGATAAAGATTATAATGATAATGATAATGGTAATGGTAACGATCATGATGATAATAACAATGATAATAATAATGATAATGATAATAGTAATAATAATAATAATGATGATAATGATAATAATAATAATGATAATAATTATAAGATTGATAATGATAATAACAATAATGATGATAATAGGAACGATAATAACAATAATTATGATTATAATAACAATGATGATGATAACAATAATGATTAAATCAAATAATGATAAAAAGTCATAATAATGATGACAAAAATGATAACGATAATAATAATAATGATAACGATGATACGGGCAAAATAACGATTATAATAATGACAATAACAATAATGATAACAATAATAATAACAATAATGATAACAATAATAATAATAACAGTAATAACAATAACAATAATGATGTTAATAATGACAATAACAACAACAACTACAATGATTTGATAACAATTATAAAGATAATGATAATAATAGTAATAATGATAATGCTGATGATAGCAATAATGATAATAATGATAATAGTAATAATAAGAAGAATAATAGTATTAATGATAATGATAATTATGATGGTAATAGTAGTAGTGACAATCCGAGCGGCATCTGAACGTTTGGCGCCACCGAGATATTAAAGGATGCTTGGTGACGCATAACCCCCCCAATCCTTTGCCCGTTGTTGTCGTGGGGGGGGGGGGCTTAGGAGACGAAGACTGAGAGCCAATGATGGGGAACTCCTCAACCTTGGGACTCAGCCATCGACTCATATTTTGCATGGTCTTTTTTTCCCACTCATACTTTTCGTTTCAGTTTCTTCACCAATCCCTTCTACTATCCACCTCCTAAGGTGTGAGAGCCGTGCTGAAAGGATGAAAGGCTGACTTAGCCCCAATCCCAGCTCTCCTTTGACCACGGCTCCGAACACTGCAACAACTCCCCCATCATCAATGCATACTAGTACAGTATCAACCCTAATCAACAACCAACCCCCAGGAGACATTTCTACTCTCCCAACATGCTCAACTTCAACACCTTTACTCCCAGAACCTCCTTCATCAACCATCCCATCTCCCCTTATTACTACCTTACAACCTTATTGCCCACCTCCCCATAACACTACCCCCCTCAACACTACTCCCTCCTCCACACGTCCCCGCACTTCTACTACCCCCACCTCTACAAGAATCCTAAATACTCTATTTAGCCCAGCCAAATGGGACCGATTTTTCGTTATCCCTCCCACGGCTCCCTACTCTAAAAACACCCTCCTCTTCCAACAATGCCTCCAAAAACAAGTAGGCAGTCTCTTTCCGTAGCCGACCCGACCACTCCCGTCTCGTCACAGTAACAACTGAAAACCAAGCTATAGCATTAACAAAACTAACTGATCTATGTGGTAATCCCATCCCTACAGAACCTCATCCAACCCTCAATACTTGCACTGGAACTGTCTCTATCTCCCCAACAGATTGCCCAATCTATGACAAAGAATGGTCAGATTGTGGAGAGGACTTACTCGCCTGTCTCACAGACTATGATGCAACATATGTACAATGCTACTCCATTCCTCCCAGAGGAAATCGTAAGAAATCCATTAACATTGCCAAAATTACTTTCCGTAGACATGACCTTCCCTTTAATGTTTACATAGGTGGGGAATCCCTAACTGTCCGACCATATCAACCTCCTCCTCGTCAGTGCCAAAATTGTTGGCGTTTAGGACACCCAGCCAAACACTGTCATTCCACAGCCAGATGCCCGCTATGTGCCCAACCTGGCCATACTTAATCAAACTGCTCTGCACAATCACGCACATGTGCAAACTGTGGCGGCCCCCATAATGTATTTTATAGAGACTGCCCCACCTACAAATTTGAGTCTGAGGTAGCAACTCTCAGATTCAAACTTGGACTCACTCTACGTGAAGCCAGACAGGAGGCTCGTCGACGAGGTTTTTATCTTACCCCCTACTCTAGTAATGTCGCTCACTCTGCCACTCCCCTAGCTCCTACACCCTCTCCTAAACCTAACCCCCCCCCCCATCTAACTTCCCCTCTTCTACTTTCTACCTTCCCCAGTCAAATGTTTTGCCATCCTAAATCCAGACACTCCAATCTCTACTACAGTCCCAACACCTTCCCCTCTCCCTCCCCGCACTACCCGCAGCAGACAGAATAAACGTTCCACCCCCTCTTCCCCTACCCCACAATCACCTCCACCTTCCTTTGCCCCTATTCTTCAGACACCAGACTTCCCTTACCCCCCTCACAAGAAAACCTTTATCTCACAAAACTCCCCAAAAAAACTCCACTACAGAAACTCTTGAAGATATCCAGAACTACATAATCGAGTCCCAAACTAATACTCATCCACCTTCAAATTCTACAACTCCCGCTCCCTCCACACTCAAAGTGACTGCCGATATCCATCCTCCTCCTACTCATATTCTCCCTACACCCAATCCTCCTACCCCATCCCAACAAAACCCATTCCCCCCGACTCCAGCCCCACCTACATTAACCCTCCCACCATCCCCTCTATCCCTTCCACTCCCTCCTGGATACACACGTGAATCCCTCATGTCACAAGTACCTTCTTCCCCAGACCCTCTACCTCCCGACACCCCTCCTGATACAACACCACCTCCCCAACCTCATTCTTTATCCCATCCTCTAGCACCTTCCCCTTCAAATTCTCCAACACACACTGCAATCTTTGCCAGTAAATCAACGAAAGTATAACTATCCTTCATTGGAACATTCGCGGTTTCCGAATGTTCCTCTTTCAGTCCCACATATTCTATTGTCATGCCCACGTCCTCCCTACATAGACATCCCAACTTATCAGACATCCTTACAGAATCTCACACTTTCTGCTTTGACAACCTGTTTTCCTTCCTCAAACGCATATATATCCTACACTTGATCTAACCCCTTTACATTACCTCATCCGACCCTAACCCATTCACTCACCAATTCCTAAACCCAGCTTTAACAACTAATCACTAACCCAACCACCCTTCACTAACATTAACTATAGTGCTACATGACCTTAGATCTCTAGCACATTTATTTTGCTTTTAACCATTAACCATTGGTGACGCATATATAAAGATATAAGATATTGCAACCCCTAGTTTATTTTATTCTAGTTTATTTCCACTGCAATGTCCACGATCTAGATCAACAATTTCAGTCTAAATTATGTCAGATCATATTCAAAATGCCCAGTGCGCATTCCTAAATTCTCATTTTTAAGTACCCACAATCCCCCCACCCACGTAAATAGCCAGCGCTAGTTTCCCACGGGGGATTCTGCAGCCTACCATTGGTTAGGAAGCGCTGCTCTGAATTCGGCTTGTTGTGAGGTAAGTACAAGTGAGGATTTTAAGGATTGAGCAATCAAGAGTTAAGGCTGGATACCTTGCTGTTATTCGTGGGTTTTATCTGAACGTCGACAGTTTTTCTTATTGCTTCGTGTTTTTAGTATTTCTTTTTCAAATAAAGCGTATGTTTTAAATGTATATAGTTTCTTTAATGCCTTAGGAATAACCATCCTATCCACCATAGCTTATAACAATAAAATCTAACTTGTACTAAAGTTTAAAACTAAGTAGCTAGCATAACTGTTCTGCCAGAGTTAATGAGTGATGCTCGCGCTACCACAGGTCACCCTTTAAGAAATTAACCTTGTTTTAACTACGTATAAGCTGGGCGCCCTTGTTAGTGAGGCGCTACAGTAACAGAAATAATCATAATGATGATAACATTAATAATAATATTACTGATAATAATATTACTATCAATAATAATAACAATAATGATAATAATGATAATGATAATAAAAATTATGATAATAACAGCGATAAAGATAACAATGATAATCATAGTAATAGTAACATTAATAGTAATTATAATGATAAGGATAATAATAATGATACTACTACTACTAATAATAATAATTATTATTATCATCATTATATTAACAATAACAATAATTATTATAATAATAATAATAATAATAATAATTATTATTATTGTTATGATAATAATAAAGATAAAAAGAACGTCAAGATCATTCAGATAGCAATAGAAATATCATTACCAATAATAATAACTATGATGAGAATGATAATGACAACGATAGGGGTAATAATAACGTTGATATTGAAAATAGTAATATTGATAATGATAATAGTGATGAAAAGATTAATGATAAGGATAACAGTATCAATGATAATAAAGTAGTGATGATGATAATGAAGATAATGATAATGATAATAATGATGATAATTATAATAATAATAATAATAATAATAACAATAATGATACGGATAATGATAAGGATAATGAAGATAATAAAAATAGAAACGATAATATTGATAATGATAAAAATAATTACTTATTATCATAATTGTAATTATCCTTATCATAGCATTATTATCATAATAATTTAAAAAAATGATATTATTATTATTACTATTACCATTATCATTGTTATTATTATTAAGAAAATAATAATAATGATTATATGTGTGTATGCATGTATGTATATGTATATATTTGTATATACATATATATATATGTATATTATATATGTGTATGTATATGTATACATATGCGTGTGTATATATACACATGTGTATGTATATATGTATATACATGCACACACACACACACACACACACACACACACACATATATATATATATATATATATATATATATATATATATAGACAGATAGATAGATATATGTGTATATATATGTGTGTGTATGTACATATATACATGCATATATATATATATATATATATATATATATATAAATATAAATATATATGTATATTCATATATGTGTCTGTGTGTATATGTATGTATATACCTAAGTACAAATGTACCCACGCACGGAGACACAAACTCAAACACACGAGCACACACACACACACATACACACACAGCTACTTTGTGTCTGTGATCTTTATGCTCGGGGGTGGAGCCAGAGATAAACACACATATGGAAGACAGAGACAATATCATTTCCTCACTAAGGCTTCGACTGACCACTGCAAGGTCTCGGAATCGTTAATCGAAGCTTCAGAAGCTATACTTTTAACTCTTGTAAGTAATTAGCCTCGATTCATATAGTTTTCGTGATAAAGAGTCTATTTGGGGGAAGAAAAGGCCTGTTTACAAGATGTATCCCTGCCTAACTTTATTTTTTATTAACTTCTTTCGCTTTCACTTTTTTAACTATTTTTTTAACTACAGCTCCTTTCTCTCTCTGTCTGTCTGCTTATCTGTCTGTCTGTCGTTTTCTTTGTCATTGTCTCTCTGTTTTTCTTAAGACCTTTTCCATCTACTTCAACGTTAATATGACCCTTTCTTGTTCCATCAAAGGCATAACCAATGGAGTACAAGTCTTTGTTATGTTTTTTATTACCCTTTTCCGTCATCATTCTCAATACTAAAATAGTATTTCATGTCTCCTTACCTTCCATGATACCATAATGTACTTCCATAAGCTTTTCCCTAATCTTTCTCTTGACTCTGTTATGTCATTTTTATGATTATCTTTACATTGCTAGTGCTGACCGTTCTTCACTTAGTAAATTCTCCTGCCATTTTGGTACTTGAGATGGTGAGATTTTTTTTTATCTGATGATATGGCTCCAGTGCTATATCTTTATCTTTATCTCATACTCTCCATTAGCTCTTATCACTTCTATTACAGTCCCATTTTCTAGCACGTATACGTTGTTGTTTTCTCCTTACTACCAAGTTTTTATTTTTCTGTTGTGTTTCTGTTCTTTCCGTTTATCTCCCAACATTTGTTTTTTCTCGTTTAAAAGTTGCGCATTTTCACCCCTGTTATTACGTCTGTGGCCTTATTCGTTGTCCTCTGACCAGGTCCCTGAGACCTTTCTGTACACCAAGCCATTTCTTAGATCGGCTTTGTATTACGTAACATTATTAATTGTAGCCCCTGTTCCTGTTCTCCCATCTAATTTCCCTTTCCATTCTTGCGTTTCGCCCTTAGTTGTATTTTTTTTTCTGTGTCGTATCAGCCGTTGGCGACCATGTTTAATTTCATGGTTGTATATCTACTTCATTATATCGTTTTGTATTCCCTCTAAGCATTCTTCTGTTATCCATTTAGTAACCAAATTTCAGATGGGATACAGTTTTTTTTTTTTTTAACTCATCTCTATCATAGAAGGTAAATATTTTACTGAATTCTAAAAAAATCGTGCATTCCATTTCCTGACTGGAATATCTGTCTTCTGTATTCATGTTTTCAAGTCCTGGGCAGATGTAGTTAATCGTTCTTTTAATTTGTTTGTATGTTTATCTTTCTTTTCTTGGATCTTGTTTGAGGAATATTCAGTGAAAATGCTGTTTCCTTAAGCCCGGAATGTCCTACAGCCTCACCTTCTCTCCCTCTTCCCAATTTGACATTCCAATCTCCCTTGTCTCTCTCTTACGATTCACGGTGACGTCTTGCCTGCTCATAAAAAAAAGATCTTGCACATGCTTTTCTGTATGCATGCAAAAAAGGTACGTCCATATGAGATTAGAATAATAAAACATGAAAGTAATTTGGGTTCAAATTCATTTTCGTTAACATTCAATTGATTTCCTTGACCAGAAGTACTCACTCTGAAATCGGACACAGACTCGCCAGTTAATTTGTCTACCAGCAAACCAACTCCTTGTTCATTTTCTCCCACTAAAGGTTAAGCTTTTTCCATTCTTATTATTTCTTATCAGATATTTTCATTTTCTCCCAAGCTGATAAAGTGTATATATAGTCCACGTCCCTATCAATCTTACCTGTCTACTACAAATTAATTCCAAGCGAGTAAGACATAGTTGCGATATTCGACAAGCTCTCATTAATGTTGTTATCGAATTATGATTCTGGGTAAGTTATGGTGAGGACAAGAACTTTCCAAGAAAATTTCACGAATTCGCCCAGTGTTGTTGAAAGGTTACATTTTCAATAAATTTAGTTTGTGCATCATGGGTATATATATTCGTGTGTGTGTGTGTGTGTGTATGTGTGTGTGTGTGTGTGTGTGTGTAATGACCAGACATATGTAACATATATGTTTATTTGCGAAATGACACGACCTTCAAAGAACTCGCGAAATTTAGTTGCGTTAACCCTTCAAACCGTAAGTTTTCTATATTCTTCAAGATGACTGAGGGGAGTCAGAGCGCATTATTATTTGCGCAAACCAACTTGTGTTTGAACACTAACAGAGTATAATACGAGTTATTTTCACAAAGAGTAGTTCATAATTATAACCAAATGTTTTTTTCATAAAGTTCTAATTGAACACAAGCATAATCAAGATGTGTTCATTATTTCGGTGTTTCAATGTTTGTATCTTTAATTCACGGAACAAATACGCATATCAATATTGGAATAATTATCTATTCATTTGATATTATCTTAATCATTAATATCATATCAGGAAATACATATACATTCATACATACATAACCTCGTAGTCGTCTAAAAAGGTGACGTCATAACCAGCTCCAAACGCGAAACGTTCAGTGCAAAGAATGTGCAACGTGTAGAAACAGTGCAAGATTCATTTCTATCAAATAGTACAGCTCACTGTCGAACTATAACGCTTCTCACAGTCTTAGCAGTGACCATAAGGTTCACTGTTCAGCAAATTAGTATCAAGAGTTACAATACCAAGGATACCAGTAGGAGCAAGGTGAGTACTTCAAATTATAATTTTCGGCGAGTTAAAAGTATCACTTTAGGACATGAAGTGTGTGATGGTGAATTTCTATGTGTTATTCATCTATAAGTGATTAATATTTTATATATTTCTATGTATTCATTAATTTTCTGATTTGTGTGTGTGTGTGTGTGTGTGTGTGTGTATGTGTATGTACATGTGTATGTGTGTGAATGTGTATGTGCGTGCGTGTCTGTGTGTGTGTGTGCGTGCGTGCGTGCGTGTGTGTGTGTGTGTGTGTGTGTGTGTGTGTGTGTGTGTGTGTGTGTGTGTGTGTATGTGTATGTGTATATGGTGCCACGTGCTCTCATATTTCTGGGGAACCGAAAACGAAAGATGACGGGATAGTTGAACCCGAATGAATCATCAACCGCTGACGCCACATGACGCAACCAAAATAACAAAAAGAAAGAAAGAAAGAGTCAGCCAGAGAGAGATGCAGACTGACAGAGTGAATGAGTGAATGATAATATTAGTAATTATAATGATAATAATTTTCACAAAGGATAGTTCATCATTATAACCAAATTATTTTTTTTTATAAAGTTCTTATTGAACATTCTTCTTCTTCTTTATGGTTTGCGAAGTTCTAGCTTCGCCCGGGCCTTCTAAATATTGCCCGGCCTGTGTCAGCTTTTTACGGCTGTCTCATTGAGTTGTCTGACACTCGGTGCTTACCGTGGCGGCGGGATTGCCAGCAGGCGCTCCTGCCGCCATGGTGTAAGCATTTCGCATAGCCTCTTTACCAGCACGGCGGCTGTTGTGGGCGGTCCCTGTCTCAGGAATTGTGTGTGGTCACAATTTTCTAGGTAGTGGACTAGTGTGGCGTTCGGCTCGCCGCAGTGCTTGCAGCACCTTTCATCGCGTTCGATTGTTGGGATAATCTGCCATGCACAGTGGTAACCTAGGCGCATTCTGTGAAGAATGACTTCGGTACCTCTGTTGCTTACTTCAGAGAGTGCCAGTGGTTCATAGCCCGTGGCGTCTGAGTACTAGCTGGCCGAGGGAGAGGTTCTCGTTTCCTCTCTGTGCAGCTGCCGTAGGAAGGTACGACCGACCAAGGCACACTTCTCCATAAGTAATTTTCGGCTCGGTTTTATCGTCATGGGATTTGGGGACATACCCTTGCCAGCGACGGCTAGTCTGTCAGCAAGCTCGTTCCCTCTGATGCCGATGTGGCTTGGGACCCAGTTGATTATAATTCTTCTACCCTGAGCAAGAATTCTCTGTGCCATTGTGAGAATCGTGGTCAGTAGGTAGATGTTGTCTGTGGGTGAGCTGTGCTGAAGACAGTCAATGGCTGCCCTGGAGTCTGTGTGTATGACCACGTGTCCTTCCCTTAGGGATGCGTGGCCTAGGGCTCCCATGATTGCAACTGCCTCTGCCTGTAGCGAGGAGGCGTTGTCTGTTACCCTCATGAATCGCGTGGCATCCCTTGCTGCAAAGCCGGCGCCTGCAGTGTGGCTCAAGGGATCGACCGATCCATCCGTGTAGTATGTTCTACTACCCGGAGGAGTGATGGCTGCAATGACCCTGTGGGCTTCTGCCTTTAGGCTAGGCATGGGGTATAGGCTCTTTTTCATTGACAGGCTCATTATGTTGAACTATATCAGGCTCAGTGCCCACGGCGGGGCTTCGGCAAAGTCGGGGTGGGGGGAGTCCATGCCCTTAGCAAGAAGCTGTTCTTTGAGCTGATGGCGTATCAACACCCTGGCTGTATGAGACAGCCAGGAGTTGTTTGCAAAGATCTCGTTGCCTTGTTCGAGGCGTCTGACTAATTTTTGTCTTAGGCTTGTGTTCCTGGGAGCCTGGATGACCTTTGACAGGAAATGTGTTGCCATTAAATCGATTCGTAAGTCCAGGGGGAGAAGGTTTGCCTCCATCAGGAGGTTGAGGACCTTCGTCCACCTCGGGGCACCCAGAATGATCCTGGCAGCTTCATTTTGGACTGTTTATAATTTGTCTGTGTGATTTTGCTTTGCGGCAATTAGAGCGACTGAGGCAGAGTCCACAATGGACCGGACAGCATAACATAATCAAGATGTGTTTGAATGTTTGTATCTTTAATTCACGGAACAAATACATATATTAATATTGGAATAATTATCTATTAATTTAATATTATTTTTATCACAATTAATATCATATCAGGAAATACATATACATACATACATACATAACCTCGTAGTCGTCTAAAAAGGTGACGTCATAACCAGCTCCAAACGCGAAACGTTCAGTGCAAAGAATGTGCAACGTCTAGAAACAGTGCAAGATTCATTTCTATCAAATAGTACAGCTCACTGTCGAACTATAACGCTTCTCACAGTCTTAGCAGTGAACATACATACATACAAATTAGTATCAAGAGTTACAATACCAAGGATACCAGTAGGAGCAAGGTGAGTACTTCAAATTATAATTTTCGGCGAGTTAAAAGTATCACTTTAGGACATGAAGTGTGTGATGGTGAATTTCTATGTGTTATTCATCTATAAGTGATTAATATTTTATATATTTCTATGTATTCATTAATTTTCTGATGTGTGCGTGTAGGGAGGCCGATTAGCGGTAGAGTGCAGACAAGTCGTGTCTGTCGCGATGCAGAAATCTTGGGTGGTGGTTAGGTGTAACAGACTTCTCGGTAACTTGTAGCAGTTTATTCTTGAGAGTGAGTATCGTACAACTGACGGACAGAGGTCTCCGGTCAGCGTGCTGTAGGCGACCTTCCTTTATACGGATTGAACTAGGAATTCACAAGGGTTGCGATGTAGTAGGAGGTGGTGAGGAAAGGGAGTGATCGTGTAAACGGGGCGACATCACGAGGTGGAAGGCCCGCGAATGTCGCATCCGCTGTCGTGTTGAGCAAAGGTTTGGTATGTAGAGATTAGTGTTACTGTATTAGATATATATATATATATATATATATATATATATATATATATATATAAGTTAATAGTGTTATGTGTATGGCAATAGTAGAACAAGGGAAGGGGTCTGGTGCGAGAGGTCCCAAGGGGGTCCTTTAGCTATAGGGATTATGTGCGACACTTAAGGTCCATTTGAGAGCCTCCTTGGGGATAGGCTAGGTGTGTGCTGAAATTACCCCTTCGGATAATCTCTGCGGCTGTGTAGGACTTATATGCTTTTACTCTTTTATCCGCAGAAGTGTCCCTGTCGCGTTTCGAGCAGCTAAGTCGCCATCAAGAAACGTGGTTTGTTACTATGGCTCTTGGGGTCACTACAGACATGGTAAGTCCATGTATAAAATTCTGAGAGTAGATTTAATCAAATACACACACACACATGTATTTATGTGTGTAGATATACACATGGATGCTTATATATACATATATATATATATACACTTATAGATACATACATATATATATATTGTATGTATGTATGTATGAATGTATGTATATCTATATATAAGTATATATATACACATTCATACATATATATATATACATACATACAGGTGTGTGTGTATATATATATATAGATCCATACATGTATATGTGTGTATGTGTACACACACACACATATATATATATATATATATATACAGACAAATATGATTAATTAGTGGAGCGGAATGATCGTTGAGCTGATCAGGCGTGGCCTCCCAAACAATCATATATTGTATGTGGTCAGGAGCTATCAAGTAAACAAAGTTTTTTCTTTGCTCGTAGTTCCATCTAACCTGGACTTTTATTTCTGCCGTTTGTTCAGAATGGCTAAACTTTCGCCAGACATTCTGTATCCGCTGTTAACTACCAGTTGCAATGATAAACGTCTTCTGCAGAAACCACTGCAGTGAGCTCATAGGGAACTATCCTTGAACCCCAGGATGAGGTTTAACGTCCTACACGAATATACATGTGTGTGTGTGTGTGTGTGTGTGTGTGTGATATATACACAAACACAAATACATATATAAATATTATATACATACATATATATATGTACATTTGTATACAATTGGTTGTATGTATATATATATATATATATGTGTGTGTGTGTGTATGTGTGTGTGTGTATGTACACACACACACACAAACACACACACACACACACACACATATAGGTGTGTGTGTGTCTATCTACCTATCCATCTATCTATATACATATATACATATATACATATATACATATATACATATATACATACATATGCATACATATGCATAGATAGATATTCGTGTATGTGTGTCTATAGATAGATATTTCAGAATTCATGTCCAGCATATAAACTCCACCCTGCACAGGCCCGGCCCAGTACAGTCTGGACGACATCCCGGCAGACAAGTGCACGCACCTGATCTACGCCTTCGCTACCTTGGACGCCCAGAACTTCGTGGCCAAGCAGCATGACAATCATCTTGACGAAACCCTCAAGAACTACAGGAAGTTCGTCCAGCTGAAGGACAGGAATCCCAGACTGAAGGTGCGGATAGCCTGTTCGCTTGCTTAGCCCTCGGTGTGTGAGATGGATGAATCATGCATCATTGGTTTGGGTTCGTTCTCGTCGTTTTGGATCCGAAAGCAGATTGTGTGTGTGTGTGTGTGTGTGTGTGTGTGTGTGTGTGTGTGTGTGTGTGTGTGTGTGTGTGTGTGTGTGTGTGTGTGTGTGTGTGTGTGCACGTACTGTCTGTGTATACACATATATATACATATATATATATATATATATATATATAGAGAGAGAGAGAGAGAGAGAGAGAGAGAGAGACAGAGAGAGAGAGAGAGAGAGAGAGAGAGTCAAAGTCAAAGGCAAAGTCAAAACACTTTATTCCATGAATTACAATGGTTCTTCTTTTTACATAGATTGTGGCATCGTACTGTAATACAGAATAAGTAGAAATAATAGGAAATACATTGATGGGGGAGATATAAATTAGAATAAAATAAAATATGATGGTCGCATCATTAGAAATAGAGTTACAGGATTTGGCTTTTTCATGTAAATGCCTTATGTCATTGACAATTTAAGAGATACTCCTTTCATTTCTGTTTTAAAGTAATCAGGTTGGAGATGTTTCTAATGTTTTGCGGTAGGTTGTTCCAGATCTTGGGTCCTCGGATTTGCATTTGCCTTGACCCTGTTTCCATGTATGATCTGCCTGGTTTGGAAGCCTGTTTTGTTACCAATTGTTTGTAGAGGCATTAACCAATGAGGATAATCGCCCTTTATGAATTTATGAATTTATACATGTATCAAATTGACATTTTTGAGGAACTTTTAACCATTTTTTTTTTTTTTTTAAGTGGGGGGTTATGTGGTAATGTTTATTTATGTTGCCTATTGCCACTCTTGCGGCAAAGTTTTGT
>NC_061845.1:26548823-26573823 GCF_019202785.1 Penaeus chinensis
AAATGATGCTAATAATTGTGACAATAAATTTGTTCAAATAGCATGGTTATGCTACTGATAAGGAACATCTGATGCATATAACCAGTAATATTGTTTGAAATTCATATTTATCTTCAGCGGAAATATGCCGTTATACCCTTACGTCAAAGTTATTAAACGTTCGTCGTATGGGATAGAGTAATACCCTCATAATAGTGAGTGACAATACTACGTTCTCCCGCAGGATTCACGGCATGGGTGCAGGACCTGAGGAGAGCCTTCGACCCCCACGGCCTTCTCCTGACGGCGGCCGTGAGCGCAGGGAAGAGCGCGATCGACGGAGGCTACGACGTCCCCCAGTTGGCCAGGCACCTTGACATGGTGAGCCCAGGGTGAATGGAACTTGTCAACGGCTTCGCGTATTTAGGGTTCGAACTGACGAAATAAAACACCTACCAGGAATACGTAACACACAATTATACTGTAAAGGCGCTACAAAAGCTATGGAGATTGTCGGAAGTGAGTGATTTGAGGGCGAATCGTGTGTGTCTATCAGGTTCTTATCTTCCTTTTAGTTCACTCCAGTTGTATCCTCTTTGGTGTTCCTCATCAGCATCTTTCTGCCCGGACCGTTTCATTCTTACCTGTGTTGTCCATCTAATGCACTCATTCCTAGTTCTGTTTATCCTTGTTTATCCTGCTCTTCAGTTTGGTCTCCTGTATACTTTTCTCCTCTCCCTCATATCAGTCGACTCCCTCTCTTTACTATCCGTAGTGCCAGCATTCAGTATTCTGAGTCTCCCTCCTCACTTTTACCCGGCCTCCTCTCCTCTCATTTTTCCCCGTCTCCTTCTTTGTCCAACAGGAGAATAGCTTCCACCCAGCTATTAATCAGTGCTGCTGGTGGCCATTGCTAACCCAGTCTCGGCCGATCTTGTATGGGAATCAGATTTACAGTTTATGCCTGTTGCATTTCTCCTGGCTTATCTGGACTTGGGACCAGTATTAAGAGTGGTTTATGTATCTCCTGTGGCTGGGTTTGCGTTACCTGTCACCAGTCTCACAAGATTTACCATGTTTTTTTGTCAGATTAACTTGATGGCGTACGACTTCCACGGGCACTGGGAGGGCAGAGTGGCTCACCATGCTCCACTGTACGCGGAACCTGGCCAGAGCCCTGAGTTGTGCGCCGACTTTGCTGTCAACTATTGGATAAGCAAGGGTACCCCTCCTCACAAGGTAGAGCAGGTGGTTCTTGAAAATGAATTCGATAAATATGGATTATTTAAGTTTTGAAATACTCAAGCGAGAAATAAATTGAATGAGATTCTCGAGGAGAGAAGTGCATGGTATATAAGTGTATATTTGGAATATCTTGTCTTCCGTGGGGATGAAATCAATAGATTATTGCAAACAGATATTATGAATAGAGTAAAGAACAGACAATTGTGAATATATAGCAACGAGTTCATGAAATAAAAAAAAAAATCGATATCTTTTCTTGATATTTTACCCTAGGGATACCTATACCTCAGGAAGTGCTGATCTAAGCGGCTCCTAAAATATAAGTTTGCCTCTCGTACGTTGACGTTGTGAGTGTGTCAAATTCTTAATTACTTTCAGCTCATAATTTTTTTTTATTTATTTAATTATTTATTCATTTATTTTGTATATTTTAATTTCCATATACACTAACTTGAGCAACAATCAACAGCTGATACTGGGTGTGCCAGCTTACGGAAGATCATGGACACTGGCTGGGTCTAACAGCTCTCCAGGTGCGGCCGCGGCAGGAGCAGGACGCCAAGGACGATACATCCAAGGGAGTGGAAACCTGCCCTTCTTCGAGTGCTGTCTCGCAGAGAAGGTACTGTTTAGTGATAATAAAGTGGAAGTCGCTTTAGCCATTCGTTTATCTACCGAGATGTGTGTCTGTGATGTCAATAAAGGCAGTCGTCGTTTTAATTTCAGCATTCCATATAATTTGAGTTCTTGACGTCGCCATGAAAATAACACACTCTCCTTACACCAAGATCTCGCCATTATACATCCCATATGCATGTATGTTTGTGTGTTCATGTGCACACTCATACTGTATAGTATAGACCCCTCACGCTTTCCCCTAATCTTTCATTCCTGTACTAAAGGCACCTTACCCCTCACCCGCAGGAAGGCTGGACGAAGAGGAGGACTCAAGCAGGACCTTACCTGACGAAGGGAGACCAGTGGGTCGGGTATGACGATGTCCAATCTGTGACTCAGAAGGTAAAGTCTGAAGTGGTCTTGGATGTTCTTTTGCAATGCGAATAACCGTTTGAACGAAAGGGAACTATATCCTGTTTCTTAGATGAATATGCCCCATGGAAAAAGGCCACCAAACAGTTTATATCCCTGCTGATCCTGCGTGCGCCTCTATACCACGTTCTTGTAATTGCTTATCATCATTCTTTTGGTATTCAGTGCTGTTTACATTGAATTTATCTAAACATCATCTACACGTCTGAATGAAAGACTTATTGAAATGAAAAGAGAAACAGGTACTAAGGTCCCAGTTGACTTCATTTTTCTCCCGTCCTCCAGGCCCGGTACGCGGCGAACAAGGGCCTCGGCGGCGTGATGATATGGGACGTCACTACGGACGACTTCAAGAACCTCGGTGGTGAAGGGAAGAACCCGCTCGTGAAGGCCATGTACAGGGCCCTCCACGGATGATGCTGAGGCTCTCGACGTCACCCTGTGTACCTCTCTTGCCTTTTACTTCATCCTGCTACTCCTCTACCTTTGCGTTCTTTCGATTTTCCCTCTTCCTTTCCTTTACTACGTTCCTTTTCCCTTCTCTTCTGTTTAGTTCTCCACTGATCCTTCTCACTGTCCTTTCCTACACCTATCCTACCCTAATACACATGCTATATTAATCCACAGGGCAAATTCAGCACAAATAGACCATTTCTCAAAGCCTGTTTTTCGATTTTTTGTTATTTACACTGGCTTATATAGTGTCTCTCTGTACACGTTATAAAGTTTCCTAGTTAATGATTTTGTTATCCATGGATGGTAAATGTTTCACAAGGTTTGCACTGGCTCTCAATGACTCTATTGAGTGGTTAATTTTTTTTTTATAACAGTTAATTGACGGGGTGATTTTTACCTTATTAGTAACATTAACTATTCAGAAATAAACTCCTAAGCATACATGTGGTCGTAGAAAATATTAGTTAATATTTTAGTTGAATAAAAAAGTTGGTTCTTGTGTCTCTTTATTTCTCTCTATTAACTTCAAATACCTTAATGGATTAGCAAGATCTTATGAAAGAAACTGCTGGAAGGGGTTTTAAAATAATAGCCATGTAAATGCGAGGTCCTGAAAAGTGTAAAACTATTTCATAATGATGAACTTCTGTGAGAGCTGGAATATTTTGTTGGTTGTATTACCTTATCAAGAATGGAAACTTCAAAGACCATTAGGCAAAACCCAGCTATTTCAAGCGTAAGTAGCTCAACATAGGAAGAAAATCCCAGTTATATAAGTATGTTCTTGCACTGTTTGGTTGCATTGAATGAGACATTAATAAGTGAATTAATATTATGCGGACCGCTGTTACCGTCTCTCTCTCCTATTTTTTTTTTCCTTAGCTTTGTGAAAATAAAACACAAAATGAAAAAAAAGAAGACGAAAATAATGAAAATTCAACCATAAAAACTGCAAATTATATAAATAATCGGCTAGTGGCGCTTAACATCTTAACAATCAAAAGCTCATATGATGAAGGATAATATGTATTGATCTAGAGCTCATTCGCTGAGTAATTGTGTAATCTTGCAGAACTTTTGTCAAGCCTATGCTTATAATATACAGCATACACAACTATACATGGCACATGTGTTCATACGTATACAGATGTTGAGAATTAAACCAAATTATTGGATTCGTATCTAAATAAGCAATTGAGGTGAGATTTCCTCTCCCTATTTCCTGAATCGTATTTACCCCATTTCGTAAAACATTCTCTTGTATAGTTTGTTAAAAAGCTAGTTTTATTATGTGACAACCCACTGGCGTGATTCTTACATACCACTTGGTCCTCATACGATTCTCATCACACACTTCCCTTTCACAAAATCACGGATACATTAACTTCAGCTATGGACTCGACAGTCTTGAAAATGTCAGTAGGCAGTGGTTGAGTACAATCAACATACAGTATACTATGAGGGTCATTGTTCTGGGCAACGGTTGTTCTATATTTTTATTGTTTATTGAATTGCGAATGATTAGATATCTTAATTTAGAGATATCTGAAGCCAATGTGTCACACTCCCCTTGATTATGTACTCTAATCCAGTGGTTCTGAAACTGGGGGCAATCTAACAGGATGCAAGGGGTCTGTGAAATTTCCTCTTTTATCTGATTATGTGTTCTTGACGTAAATCAAGGCATCGAGACGTATTAGGATGATAAATAATCTTATCTTAACTTAATTCTAAAGTTTCCTAAGCTATGTTATTTTACTCTTGAAACAGTTTTTTTGCAATAATGTCATTGTTTAATTACTCTAAGTATGGATTTTTTTTCTAGGTACATTATGTTGCTTCTTTAGTACCATTTCAATAATCATATGAGATTCAGCAAAAGCAAATTGCAGATTTCTTTATTGGTACTTCACAAAAGAACAATAACAAATGGAATCAATAAGATTATAGGATTTTCTAGTGTTTTTTTATGTAGTGAGTGTAGAACTGTAGTCAGTTACTTTAGTCATGGTTGATAAGTACTTCCGAAGAATGAAAATATCGGCAAATGGTCAGCAACCTAACACACTGGTATCAAATACTTCATCCAATAGTGTAAATGTAACACGGGTAGGCTTAGTGAAAGTGCAGTAATAACAACGGCTATTGAAGAGTATCGGACACCGGTTTTTATGTTTCAGTTTGAAGGTCGAGACTGAAACCATCCGTAGTGCTGTTTTTTCTCGACATTATCCCAGTTAACTGCGTAATGAAATCAGCTGGCTTGCTACGTGGTCTTCTATTTACAATTAGGACGGTTATATTTCTACCTGGCCTCTTGGTTTCTATATGACTGAAATTGAAGGTCAGCTCATGCCTCAGTTCAACTTGATGAATTAAGTAGATGAACAAAGTCGACCGCGATTTCGAGAAGTATTGTTAGTAAATATATTATAGTTTGAGGAGTTATACGAATGTACAATACCACTCGTTTGTTTAGATTCATAGAAATTCGTAAAAATCAAAGATCATGTAAAAGATATACGAAGTTCTTCAGCATATTCTTCAAAATATGGGGACAGACATGATATTATGACCCATTATTTTGAAAAATTACTCGCCAAACTGACATGACCCAGATTTTGTGCAAGAGGGCAGCCAAGACAAAAGAATATTATCTGAAACTCTTTACCACAGATAAACTTTGATTTTTTAAAAATATATGTCTTATCAATTGGTGTTACACATCTCATGCCCAGTATTGTAAACCCGCTCTGATAATTTAAGAAACATTACTTATTTCTCGGGATTATGTTTTGGTAAATGATTCAAGACTTATTAACTGTTCTGGAGACATCGATAACTCTGGTGTTAGAATTAACAATGATAACAACAATAATGATAAACAATTATAACACTGATAATATTGACAATAATAATATTGGTGATGATAATAATAATGATAGTAAAAATGATAATTATTACTATCATTTTTAGTCATCATTATTATCATTATTATAATTATGATGATAATAATCTTAATGATAATAATGATAATGATAATGAATGAATGAGAGAGAGAGAGATTCTTTCCTTTAAATTCGACAAAAAAAAAAAATCCTGACACTTCGAACTTCGTCTTTGCTCTAAAAGTACGCATAAAAGCACGGATATTTTATAAGGTAGATCGTGATACCAGAATAGTAATTTTAAAGCCAGGGATTTAATTGAAAACTGTCACGTCGATAATTAATAAATCATTTAACCGTCGTTTGGTAGCGATTATGTCACGGTGAATGTTACAGTGTGAGTGAAAGCTTTAAAAAATAATCTAAAATATAATAAATAAAACTAATGGAAACAAATAAGACATTGTAGTTTGGTAATATTATAGTCTTACGTAAAGCACCTTATAAGACATTTTCCTCTCCTATTTTCAGTTTTTTTTCATCAGTTTCATTGTACTTAAGATCAATTTTATATATTAAGTGTATTTTTTCCCCCTTACTCTTGTTTTATATATATACACCATAATGTTATAGTCATTACAAATTGCTCCCTGTAAGAAGTCATTTGAATAAATGAATTAAATCATGAACGACGTTTTCAGAGAATATTGTAGGGAAATACACACCCACACAAGCATACATGTATCTTTAGCCACATGATACATTTCACTTGTATATATCCCTGGAAAAAAAAAATGAAACTAAGATATAATCAAACTGAATAATAAACACAAGTCTCGACCCTTAATTGACAGGCCAGAAAAGGAGAGGACACTTATTATGCAAGAATGTCTGTTTTCGTCTTTGTCTTTACTTTCTAATTCATCTATTCATCCCTCCTTCTTTGTTTCTTCTTAATTTTCTGTTTTTTTTTTTTTCCAGTGTGAAGCAGTGTGAAGCTCTACAAAGAGGTGAAGCTTATTGTTTTTTTTTTTTTTTTTTTTTTACGTGCGCCTTTGTGCGTTTACGTGTGTGTGTGTGTGTGTGTGTGTGTGTGTGTGTGTGTGTGTGTGTGTGTGTGTGTGTGTGTGTGTGGTTTATTCATTGAGCTTTTGCAAATGCTTTACAGTTGTTTGCGGTTTATATTTTGGAAAATACTTTTTTTAAACTTTAAATTCAATCACTATTAGAATGAATTTAAGCTCCAACTATCACTGCGTGTGCATGTAATGTGTCTAATCTGTCGTATTCCCTTTAAGGAAATCCTTACAGAAGAGAGTGAGAGAGAAGGAGAGAAAGAGAAGAGCGAGAATTATTCAGATTTTTGTACCGCAAGAATGTACTCATACATACTGCAAGCGAATGGGAAAACAAATCTACCTTGTAACATGATACCAAAATACTACTAAATGAACAGATATAGAAATACGAAGACAAGAAGGACGGAAATAAAAAACATAGACAGAGACAATGAGAATGAAGGGTAATGCTAATAATCTACATTGAAACTACAATGATGATTATACTCTGGGTAAAAACGATGATGAAAATAATATTCCTGCTCGCAAAAATAATAAAAGAATTACAGTAATAATACTGATGACAATAAATTATAAATATAATTGCAAGTTGACAGATACATGCAGCAACATTTTTAATAATGATAGGAGTCTAGAACGACAGAATCAGAATGGTCTATCGTTATATTCAGGATTCATTTAACAGACGAACGGTTATAAAGTCATGGATAGATGTTATAAGTCTATCAAAAATAAATCAGAACAAGTTGCTATATTTGACATTTTTAAGTGAATTCATTAAAATCGCATGTCAGGAGGAGAGATTTACATTTTTAGCATCCTTTAAAAGAATCTTGTAGTGGCACATTCATCTCAATTTTTATCCAACTGAACAATTTTGGGGAATCCTGGGGAAGGAGAAGACAGAACGAAACTTTGTGGTATTTCTGAGCTTTGAACTTTTTTTTTTTCAATTTTCATTCATGATCACCTTGAGAGTTGGGTCTTATTAAGGCTGACCGTTTTCTGTGTTTCATTATCACTTTCTGGATCACTTAACCAGCTTTAAATACAAACAGACTGTAACTGTTTTTTTTTTTTTTTTTTGTTAATATATGCAAATATTTAGAATGTTAGTATTTAAGAAGTACATATTTTTTTTCAGAATACAATTCATCATATATAAACCTCTCATACATACACATTGTCACACACACTCCTAATTTCATTTTCTGTAACGTGTATGCAGTGGCTCATCCCAGAATAATTATTCGAAATTTGAGGAGTGCATTTCTTATCTTCTCCATAAGGTCGAAGCGTAACAACCGTCATTTACTCTGCTAAGTGTTCTGAGGGCTACCATATATGATACTGAAAATGGTATAAGGTAGATGAGGATCCCTCTAACACTCTCACATAGCGTCTTAAATAATACTTTTTTGTTTATCTTCGAAAGGCACACTCTCTCACCGAGCACTTATTCATAATAAAACTGACTACAGATACGAATCCGAAGTTCTAAAAATATTGACCTCCTCACAGTGTACCTCTCGAACTCTGCACAGGAGTTGCTACGTCTTTAAGTATATCTGTGAGTTCTTGTGCCTGCTGGATATAAACAAAATTAAGAAGCAGAGAGCAAGACAGGATGCCTTGAAGCCACTTCTAACTAGCAAGGGCCGGATGCAATGTTTAAGGAAAAATCGAAACCTGAATATGTTGCAGCTTTAAGCGAATTCAACATCCCAACCTTCACTACAGAGCTCCATACATACTCAGGCTCAGAGTAGGAAAAGAATATTGATTATTTCCATTTAATCAAAGAAAACGTCTATCAGAAAGAAAGCATAACTCAAACACTATTGCTTAGTAAACATTGTAAATGACTAGGCACGATAAGGAAAATTATTTAGTTATCCCTTAATTCTTTAATGTCTGAGGTTTTCTATGAATAACATCAGATATATGTACGAGTATATAAACATAACTACTGGTTTCTGTATAGTTAACAATATATGCATTAAATACTTACCACACTCGCACTATTATAGTCAATGAATATTTAATAATTGCAAGAAATATGTTGGCTTTCCTAAAGGTAAGAGTCATCCACAGGGAGGCTAACCAGTCCTAAATTTAGGGTCCTAAATTTGGCCCTGGCGTTATGCCATCCTTTTAGGAGGTAAAATTAGTATAGGATCTCAGGAACTAATCGACGGTCTCGTAGTGCATTGCAAACTATCAACAGCTCACACTTATCTCGGCACTGACGGCGGTTTGCAGTGAAGTCAACATGAAAGGTTATTCCGTTTGAGATGGCCGTGGAATTTATGGAATACCTCTAGCAACAAATTCACTAGAGATTAGAGATGACTTTGGAAGTTGGGGAACTAGGTGTTTGAGAATCGCGTGTATAGGAACATTTAGTGGCTGGAAATTGAGGCAGACGAGGAGCTATCGTTTTTTATGAAGTAGGAAGGTGTGAAAAATTCTCAAACCAAACCCTTATTAACATGTTTCTCCCAAACAAAATGGAGAGTGTAAGGGGTGGAATGACTTAATACATATTGATTTCAGTGTATATTGAATTATGCTAACAGTTTTTAATCTATATCAATATATAATATTATTTTAACTGTTTCACTGTAGCACATTAGAACATAATTGTTTGGATAGTCAGTCAGTTTTCCATCAATATTTTTCAATTACTTTTGAGTGGCTTTCACCACATGTATTCAAAGATTAACTTTATCCTGGCATCATCGTACAGGTTCTTTTAGCACATGCTTTTCTCCCTCAGGTTCTTAAGGAGGCCTGTGTAATTAGCCAAGGTCGATCCAGTGTGTATTGCCTTTGACCCAGCTTGCCCTGCGACCTTTCCTTTTGCCAGTGATCATCAAGAAGCCGAGGAAGCTGCCTGAGGATTAAGCTTGATTATACCGGCACGCGCCCTTTGCCCGCGCCCCCTCCCCCTTTCTCTCTCTCTCTCTCTCTCTCTCTCTCTCTCTCTCTCTCTCTCTCTCTCTCTCTCTCTCTCTCTGTATGTGTGCGTGCGTGCGTGCGTGCGTGCGTGCGTGCGTGCGTGCGTGCGTGCGTGTGTGTGTGTGTGTGTGTGTGTGTTTATAAGTGAAAATATAAACATTAAGTAGATACTTCTCTTTGCAAGTTTCCGGCTGCACCTTAGTTATCCATTCTTGTACACCTATAAATTCAAGATAATGTGATATGTGACTGATACTTTAGTTCAAAGGTTATTGGCAGAGCTGATAACGCAAGACTAAAAATAAGCCTTTAGCAGTATCCTAGTGGTCTCAGTTGAACGGTTCATCGTGGTAAAAAAGAAAAACAACGCATTTATACACAAACAATGAGACAAAATTGTTGAATTGTATAACCATGTTATACGATCAAAACTCTGACTACTTTTTAAGGATTAAGTTCCATTTAAGTTGTTTAAAGTGCAAATTATTTGTAATCAAATTCTGTAATTTTCACTGTCTTTTTTTTTTTTTTTTTTTTGTGTTAATTTCTTTCTGTTTTAGTAAAGGAACCGGCTCTCGTGTTATGTTCGTTGTATGTCTTAGCCAATTCGTAACACCAATATTCATATTATCTTATCACTGAGATTAAGAAGTGATAAACATCGGGTTAAGGGAATGGTAATTTTCCAATTCGATATGTTCATAATTATCAATAAAATAGAAGGGAAAAGACATTCAACAAAGTAATAAAGGAAGAAAAATAAAATAAACAAATTGTGATTGTAGTCTGTCAAGCAAAATAAAACTTTTCGTAATTCCAGTTTTGATAGAATTGCTGCGGAAAATATTTTGCTTAGTTACTCACGTCATAATATAGATGATACTACGCTAAAATGTTAATTGCATAATTATATGCCGAGGGAAAAATTATTTTAATGTTAGTAGAGTAATTCTTGTGAGTGCTGTCGTAATATTCAGCATATTGGCAGACTGCAATGAAAATGATTTAACAGATCAATTAATTTCTAAACATCAGTGAAACCTTTGCCAGTTCCATGTGATCCGTTCATGTATAAAGGTAATATGAATAATGAATAGATTTAATTGTCCTTTGCAGTTTATAAAACCTGGAATATATATAAAGCACTAAAAACCATTTGGTTATTTGAAACATCACATTAGTTGTATATTAATATATATATGTATATATATATGCACATATGCATACAAGCACATGCACAGGCACGCATACACACACACACACACACACACACACACACACACACACATATATGTAAATATATTTGTATATATATGTATATAAATAATATATATATGTATGTGTGTATGTTTACATATATATACATATATGTGTATATATATTTACATATATACATATATATATATATACATATTCATAGATATATATATATATATATGAATATATATTCACACATACACACACACACACACACACACATATATATATATATATGTATATGTATAAATATATATATATATATATGGTTGAAAGTAAAGTATGGCGATTCTGAAGTGCAATGGTTCTGCCTCGACTGCCAAAAGATGTGAATGAAAATCGTTGTTGATTTTTTTCCGATAATGGCCACGCCGCCAATTCCCTCAGGATAGATTGATAACGTTTATTTAGCCAATATACATAAAGACAGTTTGACATATACAAAATAATAAAATGGAATGACTGAGCCTCCTGAGAACGTAAGATCTTTTAAGGAGACAGAGAGAGGTCCATTTAAGATGCGTGTGGTATATGTGCAGTGTTTTTATAATAAAAAACCTGCAATATAAATCTGGTAGCCGATTTACTTTTAATTTCTCCGTTTATTTTTTATTCATATATTAATTAATTTATAGTCGTGTTGATGTCCAGTGCCGTATATTAGGGATGCATGAAAGAAGTGTATTGACCAGTTATTTGTTGGTTTATGGGTCATCATCTAGTAATTCAAATGTGTGATTTTCTGCTTTCTCTCCCGTGTGGATGTGGGTATGTGCCACTTGGTGGGTGGGTATGGGTTTCGTGTCCTAGGTTTCGAAATGTGTCGTATTATTTTTTATAATAATAATAATAATTATTATTATTATTATTATTATTATTATTATTATTATTATTATTATTATTATTATTATTATTTTTATAATGATAATAATAATGATAATAATAATAATAATAATAATAATAATAATAATAATAATAATAATGATAATCATAATAATAACAATGATAATAATAATAATGACGGTGATGTATATTTCGTGTGTTGTTTCCATCCCAGGTGTTTGTCTTGCTAGTGAGTGGATGCGTCCGGATGTCTCGTTTGTTGTTTGTGTGTTTGTTTGAGTGTATGACCCTCGTTTGTTTCCGCCGTTGATACCTGTAGAGTACGTTGCTTATAATTATTTGTTTGTTCGTCGTGGCTGTGGTTTGTTCCTCTGTGTTGGTTTCTTTGAGTCTGGGGAACAGTAGTGTTTTGTTAGAGTGTTCTTTGTTTCTCGTCTCATTGGGGTCTTTGAGGATGAAGTGCTGTGTGTCGCATGTTCTGAGTAAGTTGTCTTGTTTTAAAAAAAATGACTTCGAGTGTCTTCCTAGAGTGTGGTTCACGTAGATCAAGCTGGGAGGCTGTTGGGAGCTGAGGTTTTTTGGCAAGTTACCGGAAACATGTGCTAAATGGGATTGGTGAGGTGCAAGTATTGTTTGCTTTGAGAGGTTGCATGACGGTGCAAAAGTACAGTGTTTGTTCTTCTCTTGTTTCCGGGCAATTTGTTGCACTTAAAGCAGTGGTTTAATAAGTGAACTCCTTTTGGTGCAACTTTCTTGACTGGATTGAATTCTTGTTGCTCGACTTTTTATTCGTAGCATTTTGTTCATCTTTTGTATTGATTTGGTGAGACTGACTTCAGACATGGTCATCATAATCCAGCCATTCTCTTCCAAATACTGGTAGAAATTTCTAGAAGAATGAAAATGTTGCAGAAGGGACGAGGCTTAAAAGATTTAAAATAAAACATGCCGAGTCTATGAAATCATGAGCTAATTGCCACATACCTGCCCTGAAAGGAAAATTTTACAGAATGAATATGGTTTGGTGATATTTCATGGATGGATGTCAATATAAATGTGTATATTAGAAAATTGGTTTTATTTGTTCACAGTATTATATATTTCTCGTGTAGTGGTTCTAGCAACTGATATTAAAATATAATCTGAAAGCGAGGCAAACGAAGAAAATAAATAAGTCTCCCTCTATAAACACCCATTTTCTCTCAAAACACCAAGGGAACCGTCAACTTTCATCCAAAAGAGAAAAAAATCCTCACATACGCATTTCCCCCCACCCGTTACCACACCGCACGCCAAATACACACTCAAAACTCAAAACACATACACCGTCCCTCAAAAATCTAATACAAAAAACAAACCTAAGCCCAAACAGCCATCATTTAAAAAAAAGAAAATAAACTTACCAGAAGATTACTCGAGCCTCTCCTCGCCCCGGCAGTCGGCAAGTGGCCGTCGACAGAGAAGGGTTGACGAGTGAAGATGGCAAGCGTTCGTGCTGTCGGGGCCTTGTGCCGGCTCAGTGCTTTGAAACAGTTTCAGTATGCAGGTGAGAGGGCGTGTCTGTAATTAGGGTTGAAAGAAATGTGGCATGATTAAAGTTGGGGGGGATATGCGTGCTTGTTCCCGGGGATCAGCTGATCGGCTGCGTAAACTTTCGCCGGTGGGAACAAAACACGATGAAAAGCGGTGGAAAAAAACACACAAATAGGCTTCTCTGGGTGGTCTTGCATTCACTCTTAGGACGAAGGGTGAGGAGGTGCTCACCCAGGCGTCAAAACGTTTTCCTAAAATAGGTTATTTGAGGTTTTACCTGGGCCGAGAGGACGACGAGGGGAGGGGGAGGGAGGGAGTGAGGGGGGAGGGGTAGGGGGAGGGGTAGGGGGAGGGGGTTGGCAAGGGCCGATCTCTGCCGTAAATTTATCAAGAGCTTTTTACTGGTTACTAACTCGTTTCTTCTGCTGATGTCCACCCTTGTGCTAACGCCGGGGATCGGTCCGTTAGTTTGCGGGTATTTTTATCAATGTTAGTCGTAAAATTTCGTTAATCATCTTTGGAAAATGACTTGGCCCTGGCTCCTTCACCACAAGAGGCTTTTTCTCAGAACCCCTTTTCGGGATTACTGTAAATCGAATATCAAAAGGAACAAGAAAACACACAAGAATATGTTTAAGGCATTTTAGATCTATTGCCTCTTCAGGGTAATACCGCATAAAGGCCTTTGGTATATTTGCATATGTTCTTGTTGATCCTTCCGTTGTAATATTTATAAGGCAGAGATGAAAAACTTCATATATCTCAGAAGGATGAAACTTGAACTTCTTGATCATCAAATAAGGTACCATGCTGGGTTATTTGCTATCTGTGGATTCTGGTAAATGTTAAGTTTCATTTCATCCGTCGCATTTGACTCGTTGATGAGTAGCGGAACTTGTATTCCCCGACGGCAAAGTTGATCAAATGTGTAAGACTCGGCTTCGCACTGTATTAAGGGGGGGTAATTAGCATGATTTACACACAGAAAAACAAGAAAAACACTAAATTAACTAAAAATCGGGTTTGCTGAAACTCTCCGGGGACAGTGGCCATGTTTCACCTATGCAATTACGGTATACAATTCGGCGGTTAAATCCAGGATTATTTTTTGCCTGATTGACGGACAATACAAATGAATCAAACCATGTTTGGGCACAATCAACTTTTTAATATGAAAATGCGTTTCGAAAGTTTCCAGATGACCGTTTCAAATTCATACACAAGCTTCATTAATAGTTCCTCAAATAACAACGGTATTTTGATTGACTGCGATAATAAATACAAAGCAAAGAAACAAATAAAAGCGCTACTGACAGTTACGTGTCGCGCACGGAGACCGTGCCGCAACGGCACACGCAGTCTCCGTGAATTTTATTCTCAAACAAAAAACTTACACATTTTTGTAACACACCTTGCAAACTTTAGTGATGATTGTCGTCAAATATGGTAACCGTTCAATACTTATACTTGTCTTAAAATGTAAGATGGAACTTTTTGACCTTTGCCTGAGCGGAAAATACTTCGGAGGCCGTGGCGAGGCTTCAGGCCGCGCAGCCAAGCCTTATTGCTCGTCCCGCGGAATTATGAAAGCTTTAGCCTGATTTCGTCGCGCGCGGCCACGACACCCACTGCGGTCGGTTGCAATAGCCAAATCGGAAATAATTTGTATTAATAATGCATGTATTATTATCCTATTAAAAGTATGCATTTTTATTACATTAATTGGCTTATTACTTGAAATGTACTTCGTGCAATAACTATGTAGATTTTGCCGGTTCTCGTTAAACGTTACTTAAATTTTACTAACCTTATATCGTCCCGTCTCCGTTATTAAGCTTTACAATAACACGTCCTCGGCGTAGCAATATTTCCAGTTATACGTGTATTTCGCAATTTGTAAACATTTCTGCCGGCTTCTATATTTTTTTTTTCACACGTACACTTCCTTGACCACCGGACAGATACACACTAAAGGTTTTCCATGGGCGAGGGCAGGGCTTTCCGAAAAAACTGTTTTTGATTGGTCAGAAAACTGTGACTTCATTGCCTGAAGTTTTCATTGGCTAGAATTTCTCAGTCTGTAACACCGCATAATCGCCAAGTTGTCAGTAATTGGTCGTTATACATGGTGTCCTTGTCTTACTGTTTCACACATTAATAATTTATTATCGGTATTTCAGAAGAAATATGTCTTTACGTGCGCGAAAAAAGGTATTTGCTTTGTGTTAGATTTTATTTTACCATATGCATACAAGCAATCAGGTAAGTGTGACCTCTTACCCGATTTTAATCGCTCTCTGAAGAACTACCATCCAGAGGAACTGTGGGGGGGGGGGGGGGGGGCAGGTGACGGAAGAATTCTTTCTTTCCCGCCTTGCGGCATGTATAATTCTGCCGCTTGTGAAAAAAATGAATTAATCAATTCTTTTTCAACATGTAACCATGGTGTTGTAGGTTACGGTAGGCAGCCCATCCATCACCGTATATCACACTGTCTGGTTTTATATATTTCTTAATAAGGGGTATGAGCGTGTCTGCACTGCGGTCAGTGTCAACCAATGGCACAATTAATTTCCTTTTATTCACACGCTCAATACCCCCAAAGACCCACACCTGGCTCTTCTTCTTTATGATTTGCGAAGTTCTAGCTTCGCCCGGGACCTGGCTCAACTGTCTGCCCCTCTTATACTTACGGCGCACGAGCAGCGTCTCGTCAATCTCAAGTATTACACCGGCACCTCCTATTGAATTTTGATTTTGTAACCAATATTCGGTTACTTCAGAACAAAAACTCCTCCAATCTACGCTAGTTGGCTTAGAAACGTGCCTTTGTAATCGCTGGTCGATAAAACGCAACTTTTACGCCGTTTTGTCTTTGCTATTTTTTCCATCTGCCACAATACCATATATGTCGATCTTCACGATATTTGCAAGGTAAATCGCAATGCGGGCAACTTACCGCTCTTGGCAAAACACCGTGTGCTCTCAGGAACTCTACAGCGTTATCATTTTTTTTCTTCAAAATAATCAGATATAACTCTATAGTAATGCGGGTCACAACCTACGCTGAGATCCATTTTGAGCAAAGATTTGGTATATTTGCTTTCCTTGCCTTGTGATTGGTTTATAGCATTTCCTGTAATGCTTTTGGCTCTCGTGACAAATGTCACGCGGATGTGGTATAGAATAAAAGTTTCAAAAGGTTTCGTGCGCTGTTCATGCGGTAACATTGTTGATTTTGAAAATCGCGCGCAATTCTTCAGTTCCCTCTTGCCCGTAATATGGACCATACACATCGATTTGCGCAGAATAAGAAATGTCATAATTACTGTAAATACTCGATTTTATGATGGTATTACTCGTGTATTGTCAGACATTTTAATGTAGAAAGAAAATCACCTTCATGTAAGTTTATTGGGAATTTTTGTAGTTACGAAATGAAAGTATTACAATAAATGAACCAAAATAAAACGGTATCATCGTTTTGTTTACAAAAAGCAGGAAAGGATATCAGATGGCGATTTTTAAAATATTGAGATAGTTTTTCATTTGGGGCTCTGTGACACTTGCGTGTCCAATAACTTCGTTATTTCTGATTTGCGACGGAAGTTCATAGAAGATAAGTTTCTTAGATTTATTTGCTCTATCACATGCATATATTTTTTTCCGGTTTAAAGACAGCTAGTCAGAACTTTACCTATACCTGGATTCTTTATACAGTATTGTGTGCATTTATAGTGGGTTTAGTAGGTGCAGTGCAGTAATACCAAAGATACAAGATCCATCAGGTGCCCATATGAAATAGTGGGGTTGGATTATCCTGAAGTTTTATGTATTTGCCACTAAAACACCCCGGTGTGCAAAATCTCTTGTAAAACAGAGGGCAATGCACATTCCAGAGAACAAGTCACAAAACCAGGGTATTATGTGAACCCAAAATCCAAGCCTAACCTTTCTGACCTTTTATTTATACTCTAGACATGGGGGGCAAACTGCTCTGTGCCCCTGGCTAGGCACATTTAATACCACGGGGGTCCAGGGGGCAGAGCCCCCTCGCTAGGGAATATATAGATCGTAGTGTATAAATCCCACAGGGTTAGGTTAGGTTGGTTTATTGGTTAGGACGCATTGTACGATTACCACAGGGGCTCTGGATCATGTGAAATACCGTAGATTTTTTGCTTTGGGTCCCGTAGAGTTTTTCGAAGATTGGCGCATCGGTCCGTTGACTTTCAAAGGTGGCGGCAATGTCCGTAGAGTTTCATTTGCAGATTTTAAGCGTTTTTTGTGCTTGTTTTACACATTTCTGTTTTCGATTTTGCTTATTTAAGCCTGTTTTACCCTGTAATATCTTGATCTACTTCATGCCCTCCCCTCAACCCAGCTGACTCAGCGGCTCCTAGAAGTAAACAGAATTACCCTGCAGAGACGAAGTCCCAAAACCAGGGCATCATGTGAACCCAATATTCAAGGAGTTTTAATTCTGTACATGAGTGTTTGTGTGGTTAGGGCTTATAAGATACAGGAGAGATGCTACTCAGGGAAGCTTAATACTGCCTGGACTTTGCACAAGGCAGTGAATTAACCACATGCCACTTGGGGAAATGAATAAAAAATGGGGAAAATGCTGTGCTCATGTTTTATATTTTTGTGAAATGCATCTACACATAGATGTTCTCTGCTAGTGCTTAGCCACAAAGGAGTCAATTAGTAGACCTTATGACACCTGACCTAATTTCACCCTTTTTTGACTTGGCGGGAAAAAGTTATTCTCTACTAATGCTATGAATATTGATGGTGTTAGTTTATAAACATTGTAATTATTATAATGTTATAAACATTAGTAACGGCATAATAAGGTAACGTAAAATATTTTGGTAAATTGAGGAAAAGGGAAACGGGTGAGACAGGTAGTACTCATTATTGGCTCATTGGTGACTTAGTACATGTGTAGCCATCTGTGTAAAAACAATTAGTAAAGTAAATTCACAGTGGGCATGGCATGTATGTACATGCCTTGCCTGTCGGCATTGACTTAATTGAAAGTACAGCTGTCATCCTGGGAGGGACATAGCCGTATTTTGCTTATGTGGTTATTATGGGATAATTTTTTAATGCCGGGAGGAAATTATCAGAGGAGTCTTTGACATATTTCACATCTTTGACAACTTCAATTCTTAAAAGTTAATCTTAATGGGCCTTTTTATGAAGAATTTTAGGAAAATGAATTTTCTGTGTATTGCATTTTGATTTTAAAGGTTATTTTCTATTTAGTTTTTACTTTTTGTTTATTTCACTGAGTATTAAATCCTATCGTTCCACTTTTATTTTTCAGTGTCTCGCCAAAGTAGCCGGCTGCTTTCAACAACAAGAGCTGCTATGGGTGTTCATGCTAACCTCAAGATAAACGATGGGGTTGGTGTTGTCACCTTCGATTCCCCTGGAAAGGTGAATGTACTGAACCAGCCAGTCATGGACGAAATTGTGAAGATCGTTGATGAAATTGAGACCAACAGTGATATCCAGGCTGCTGTACTAATATCTGGTAAACCAGGATGTTTTATTGCTGGTGCTGATATTACCATGATTGAAAGCTGCAAGACAGCTGAGGAAGCTCAGGCTCTCTCAAAGTCCTGCCAGGACATCCTCTTCCGCATTGAAAAGAGCAAGAAGCCAGTTGTTGCAGCAATCATGGGTTCCTGCCTTGGTGGTGGTCTGGAGGTTGCTCTGTCTTGCCACTACCGGCTGGCCTGTGAAGGACAAGGCCGGACTTGGACTCCCTGAAGTTATGTTGGGAGTACTCCCAGGGTGGAGGAGGAACCCAACGCCTTCACAAGCTGGTTGGTGTCCTGGTGCTCTGGATATGAGCTTGACTGGAAAGACTGTAAAGGCTGACAAGGCCAAGAAGATGGGTCTGGTTGATGGGCTTGTAAACCCTCTTGGTCCGGGCCTTCAGCAGCCTGATTTGCGAACCCTCGCTTACCTTGAGGAAGTAGCCATAAAGACTGCCAAGGATCTTGCAAGTGGCGATCTGAAGGCAAAGCGTGGTCCCAAGAACTTCATGGAAAAGGCAATGGCTACAGCTCTCCAGTATGACTTCATCAAGGACCAGGTGTTCAAGAAGGCTCGTGGCCAGGTCATGAAGCAGACAAGTGGACTCTACCCATCACCCCTGAGAATCCTTGATGTTATCCGCACTGGATTGGACAAGGGTAGCAAGGCTGGCTATGAAGCTGAATGCAAAGGTTTTGGAGAGTTGGCCATGACCAGTGAATCAAAGGGCCTTGTTGGTCTTTTCCATGGTCAGACAGAGTGTAAGAAGAACCGGTTTGGCAAGCCAGAGAAACCAGCAAAGACACTGGCCATCCTCGGTGCTGGACTCATGGGTGCTGGTATTGCTCAAGTGTCCATTGACAAGGGTTACCGCACAATCTTGAAGGACATGAGTCATGCTGGTCTTGCAAGAGGCGTTAACCAGATACAAGGAGGGCTTGACAAGGCTGCAAAGCGCAAGAAGATCACTACCTTTGTTGCAGACCAGTACATGTCCAACCTAGAACCAACCATCGATTACAGCAGCTTCAAGAACTGTGACATGGTGATTGAGGCTGTGTTTGAAGACTTGGCTTTGAAACATCGTGTCATAAAAGAAGTTGAGCCACATCTTCCTGAGCATTGCATCTTTGCTTCAAACACATCTGCTTTGCCAATTGGTCAAATTGCCAAAGCAAGTGCAAGGCCAGAGAAGGTATGTTTATTAAACAGTTTTATAAAGTTAATATCAAATGTCAGTATATATTAGAATGTTTAAAGTGATTTGTGTGTCTTTTTCATGGTAAGAAATGTTTTCTTAAAAATCCAGTACAAGAATGCATTCAAACCATGATAATCCATTGTTATTTATTTCTGGACAGGTGGTTGGAATGCATTACTTCTCCCCAGTGGACAAGATGCAGCTCCTGGAAATCATCACAACTGACCAGACCTCAAAGGACACTGCTGCCTCTGCTGTGGATGTTGGTCTGAAGCAGGGAAAGGTAGATCTCACTCTGTTAATTCCTTCCCTCCCCCCTTTTTTTCTTTTATCCTCATTTTGGTGTTAAAAAAGAAAAACAAAAAAGAATCAGGAAAGTCATATGATTTTTCCTTTGTAGGTCGTGATTGTGGTTAAGGATGGGCCAGGATTTTACACGACTAGGATCTTGGGTCCCATGCTGGGAGAAAGTGTGAGGCTGTTCCAGGAAGGTGTTGAGCCCAAGAGGATGGATAAACTCTCAAAATCCTTTGGTTGGCCTGTAGGAGCTGCAACTCTGGCAGATGAAGTTGGTAAGGTCCTTTTATTTGCCATGTAACTTTTTTTTTTTTTTTTAATAGATAATTCTTGACCCAGTGGTCAGTACTTCATAGTAAGCAGGAATAAGTTTATATTATACAATGTTGGTTTGATTTGCACTAATGAGTGAGGGAAAAGTAGAATATTTATAAATATGAAGGTGATTTTTGTTACAGGTATTGATGTGGCTATGCACGTTGGAGAAGATCTGAGCAAGGCCCTTGGATCCCGCATTGGTGGTGGCGATGTAAATGTCCTGAAGGATCTTGTTGCTGCTGGCTTCCTAGGTCAGTTACCCAATTTATTTACATGTAGTTTAAAACCAAGACTGGTTTTGAGGTATCAGTACCTTGTCTCTAAAAGTATATGAACATTTTGCTTACTAGAAACTGTGGTATAATTTATTACTTTCCCTTCCAATACAGGTCGCAAATCTGGCAAGGGTATTTACGTATATGAAGCAGGTGTGAAGGAACGAAACGTTAATGAGGGTGCTCTGGAAATTATGAAGAAGTATTCTGTGACTCCTAAGGTAAAACCGTCTCTTCTTTTTTTCCTATATTTTGCTTGCTTGCTTATGTGTTATACTTGATACATAATGGTAAAAAGACTTAAATGACAAATTTTTCTAGAAGTTCAGACTTTTAAGAAAATAATTCAAGATGTTACAAAGTAAATTATAATAATAAGGCACATTTCTGAACACTTCCGTTTATGACTTGCAGGGCCCTATGACTGATGCTGACATCCAGCTGCGTATTGCTAGCAGATTTGTCAACGAAGCTGTGTTGTGCTTGCAAGAAGGCATTCTTAATAGTCCTGTAAGAATTAATTAAAATGTAACATTGTGTATATTTAGAGTAGCGAAGAAATCTTTAAAAGATGAAGGTTATCATATAAATGCTTTAGCTATCATTGTACTGAAAAATATATATACATATTTTTTTTCTAGCTTGAAGGAGATATTGGTGCTGTGTTTGGCCTTGGCTTCCCTCCATTTACTGGTGGACCTTTCCGATTTGTGGACAACTATGGAGCAGACAAGTTGGTAGCCAAGATGCAAGAATACGCAGCTGCCTATGGCAACAACTTCCAGCCGTGCCAGTTGTTGCTTGATCATGCTGCTGATTCCTCCAAGAAATTTTACAAGTAATATCTTCTTCAAAATTTGTATACCAATGATACCTATTTGAAGATTTAGAGTATGCCATTATTATTGCCAGCTTCATCCTTCAAGTGTCTTATCTATGTCATAGTAAGAATGGTCATAATGATCAATTTTGAACAGGTGTGTTCGTATTTAAGACTTTTTTCCAACACTATTTCCAAAGTCCTTTTTCTTACCAGCATCACAAATCTTGATGTCAGAGATTTAGCTGTGCTTGGTGGTTAATGCACCAGCTTGAAACCAGTGATAGTTGGGTTTATCATGAAACGGAATCAGAGAACACAAGTTTTGGAGATACGAACCAAGTATAGTCATGTTATTGCTTACATTACTCTTGTAGCCTGGTTACCAAACTCACCAGATGAACGATTAATATTTATATGTAATAAAGGTTCACCCAACTCAAAAACAGTGTAGTGTGCTGTTTTTTTTCTGTGCCTTGCATGAGACTTTAAAACAATGTATAGTACTGTAAATATGGCAGAAAGATCCTTATCTTTTTACTTGTTTGAAGTAATTCATGCATAGACACAGAGTTTATCAATGCAATTTTCATAGGTTAGCATTTTATAAAGATAGATAATTTATATTCTTTAACAAAATGGGAACAAAATGATCCATTAGTTTTGAAACCATGATATATATGGATTTGTTAAGTAATTGTGGATAAATAAAAGATTTTTCCAAGCTGTGTGTAGATGTGTACCCTTTGCTTAACCTGTTACTGCTGGGTCGCATGTATAGCTGTCATAACCAACAAACAACAGGAAGTTCCGCTACATGTAGCAGACTCCCGCTCCCAGCAGCAGGACGGTTACCAGAAATCACCAGTCTATGATGCCGAGAGATTTCTAATGCTATCACCGATTGATTAAATGTTGGATATGTAGGTGTGACATAGCACTTATCATGCCAAAGCACATTTCAAGATCTGGCAGTTTTAATCCAAATGGAAAGTGTTTGTATTGAAGAAGAAATGGATTTCAACTTTATTTGTTCTAATAAATATACAATGTGAAAAATGATATTTGTAATATAGAAAAAAAAACTAACGAAAAGCAAGCTATGGGGAATGACTATTGGCTTTATATTACAATCCTCAATTCAGATAATGCCTTCTCTTTAGTACCCTTAATCCCTTGCTCATTGTCGTGGCAAGGCTTAGGAGACGGGGACTAAGGCCCAATGGTACGGGCATCACTCATACCTTGCTCCTCCACCCTTGCCTCTACTACTTTTACATGGTCTTTTTGCCACTGCCTCCATAAACATTGCGTTACTCAGTAATGCAATGTATATGGATTTCCAGAATGGTCAGTGGTCAAAAATGTACCAGGCATCAAAGGTTACACAGCATTATGGTAAAGTATGCAGGTAAAAAGGGGGTAAACATGGCTTAACCATTTGGATAAGTGGACAGAAGAAGGGGATGAAGAAGAGAATGAAAAGGAAAGGAGAATAAAAGATCCTGATAACTTGGTTGAGGTGTGAGGGCTGTGGTCCAAGGTGGGGTAAGTCCTACATTGGGCTTCAGTCTCCACCTTCTAAGCCCCACACTAACAACGAGCAAGGGACTTTGGGGTGGGTGAGGGGGGGGGGGGTTCTTCTGTCCATGTATCCCAGTCATTTCCTAATTTTTAACCTTTTTGCCACAATAATTTATCATAATGGTATATGACCTTTGATGTCTGGCACATTTGTTTTGACCATTAACCATTCTAGAAATCCACAAACATCGCTTTATTGGTAAGAAAGAACTTCCTTACCTGGGGGCTTCACCCCCAGGTCTCACCCTGTTGCTATATTTTGAACATGCTGCTAGTGACCTTAGATGTTGATGCTGCAGAAAAATTTCAATAATTAAAATTTTCTTTCGTATAAAGCATAAAAAGCACATATTTTAATTAAGACTGCATACTCAATAAATATAACCAGCAGGCTTCAGATGTTAATTTCTGTTACCACTTCCTCTGCATTTTTTAGCTAATTATTGTAATTGTCATTTAAATGTAATTTCCCAATATAAAACAAGTATCAAGTAAACAAACTAAAGAAAACTGAGAAAATTATACCACGTAGTCAAGATATAAAACAAGTATCAAGTAAACAAACTAAAGAAAACTGAGAAAATTATACCACGTAGTCAAGATATAAAACAAGATTAAAAAGATCGTTGTCAGTGTGGCTTCCAAGAGATGTTGGCCAATCCTTGGAATGACTTCTGGAGTTGCCGATTGTCTGCCCAGGGAGAATTGAGGTACGAGTCATCCTCCGCCTCCAATTTCTGTCAAGAGAGAATTGTTTAATTATTTGGTGCAAATTACTAAGAAGACTAGACAGCAAATATGTATTACATAAATTTGTTTTTACATTTGTTAATAGTCAAATCAAAAACTTTATAACTAAACTAAATATGGCTCTTTCGTGGGAAGTATCCTGAATGGAAAATTCAAATTCCATGATTGTTGTCCACACAACCAAGTTGATGAGTGGCAAGACACAATTGGCAGTAACCAGTACTACCATTGTGTGTCCTAAAACCACTGACCACTGTCTGGTACTTTCTCAAAGTTTGAAGAGCAAACCAGATTACTAATAACCTCTCTCTTTCTTTCTCTTTCTCTTTCTTTCTTTCTTTCTTTCTTTCTTTCTTTCTTTCTTTCTTTCTTTCTTTCTTTCTTTCTTTCTTTCTTTCTTTCTTTCTTTCTTTCTTTCTTTCTTTCTTTCTTTCTTTCTTTCTTTCTTTCTTTCTTTCTTTCTTTCTTTCTTTCTTTCTTTCTTTCTTTCTTTCTTTCTTTCTTTCTTTCTTTCTTTCTTTCTTTCTTTCTTTCTTTCTTTCTTTCTTTCTTTCTTTCTTTCTTTCTTTCTTTCTTTCTTTCTTTCTTTCTTTCTTTCTTTCTTTCTTTCTTTCATTATACTGAACATGCCAGTATTGTCAATACCTTTATTGCAATATAGACTGGATCTCTTGGCTTATAAATATAATCAGTTCAGAAGCATATCTGTATTCAGAAAAGACAAGATGATTTTTTTTTTTTTTTTTTTTTTAATTCTATATCCTAAAGTATTTAAATTAACCTGCAACAAAATAACATTAATTTCCTAAGACTTCACACAGAATCAGAAACCCGAAGAAGATAGCAAAACAAATTTCAACCAATACCTTTAATTCTTCTCGCCTGTGGAATTCAGCCATCATGAGGTTTTT
>NC_061845.1:26586323-26591323 GCF_019202785.1 Penaeus chinensis
ACTTTGTCCATAATTCCCTTCCTAATTTAATTTGTTGCTTTCTCTCGCAAAGTTGCCATTGGTTAATTCAGGCAACTTTTTTTTGTGGACTTGATATTTATTTTTATCTCTGAAAACCCTTCGGCCCCAGGATTTTCCACCAATCCTGAAAAAAAAAAAACCGGAGGAATCAAATTTCTTGTCATTTTCATATATGTCATCAAAATGCATATATTCATTAGTATATCATTATCATCTAGGACTTTTGTGAATCTTTCTTTTAATAGGCACTGCGTAGCGAGGCCGATATAACGCAGTCTTGAGATCGTCATGCTGTTAGTGCTGCCTTTCACCCCTGCAAGTTGCTCATTCTAAGACATACCTCGAAATACAGTTGTTGTGACATCCAGAGCGGTGCTGTACTGTGACTGCCTCTGCTGCATGAATTTGTGCAATGCAACGTGACTGTGTACAGGTATGATTTCCTCAGTTGATGGGATTGCATGGATGCATAGTTCATCTATATAAAATCATTTCATGGCAAAAGGTGCATGCTCTCAACGGAATGATCGACGGTGTAGCAGGTCCATACCCACTAGCACGTCTCCTGGGAAATGAACGGTTCATCTTTACGGCATGGACAAACTAAGCTAGGACAAATTGAAGATGATATTCTTATAGAAGACTAAAAGTTGCAGTCGCTTGCACAAGAATTAATCTGCAGATACGAACAAATAAAGGAAAAAGACCGCGGAAAGCGCCGCTCTGCCGAAGTCCATTCTGTGTTCCCGAGTTTCAGCTGTGTCTTGCCGTGCATTTTTTCTCACTAAGTATTGGAGGGTAGAGACCACCATTAACCCTCCCCTCGGGTATTACCCAAAGGGCACGCCCAATCACAACTTAGATTGTTGAATCAATTTTGTAACGTGGAGCCAGGGACATAGTCTGGCGAGTGCGTCCGTCCTGTTACGAATTACCAAATGACCTTTGCTCACGATACTGACACGGTGTACAAGATCAGTTTCTGGATTCAAGCCTAATCAGCTTCAGCAATTACTTGGTTGGGAGGACCTGAGATACTTATGAATTACCTCATTTCTGGGATCACTGCCGTATGATTTTTCTTTTACATGAGCAAACTCAGACCGTGTATCAGTGAAGCAGGTTGTGATTTTAACGTTCACTTTGTGGCACACGAGGGGTCTCCCTTTCCGTGGCGGTGGTCATTTGGCGGCCATTCCCTTCATTCTTTTCTTCAAGATGGGAGAGTGACCCTTGGTAGCTCCTCTGGCCAGACACATAACCTAGAAGGCGAGGCATGCGGTATTCGGATGTATTATGTCCCTTTTGATGATAAACTTCACGACAACGGCGGCTGTAGTCACGTCGTTGCACACCCACCGAGTCTCTTTATCTACGATTTCATATAGGTAATCGTTGGTTCCCTGGGCCAGTCATCTCAACGGCCTAAAAATAATTCGTGACTGTGCTAGCATGCCAAATAAATGTTCTGGAACACTGATTCCTCAAAATATTGCACGGAGCTTTGAACTGAACAAGCTCCATGACAAATCACCTTGAAATTCAGAGCCAAAGTTCCCCGTCTGGGCAGACCCATGTCACTTGCCTCTTGCCATCCTTTTAAATGCTACCTCTGCTGCAGGCTGGGCAATCATCTCAGCTGTTGAAAAGTTCCTGGTTCTGGTTGACTTAAAGGTGTTAACTTGTACTCTCGCGCATCAATGTGGGCTCAATGACTTTGGCGGATGCTATCATTTGTCTTTCTTATCTGGCAGCCTTCAGCTCCTCTCCAATGACGGATATACCAGCTAGATCCCAGCATCTCGATCATTTTTGGCGACTGTGCAGCTGGATGAACTGTAGGCTGGCCAGTCCTCACCATCCTCCAGGGGCACTACATTCTTCACCTGGGACTCGGCTGCACTGTTGGGCCGTGAAGTCCTATTCTTGTTGGGCATCTTGCTTTGTGCCTTTTCACAGGTTTCTTGGTGGCCCTCCTAGCTAGTCCGGTTTACCAAGACGTGCTGCTGTAGATCGAAGCTACGGGAATTCACCTTAATCCACGTCTTCGTAGCGGGAGAGCAGATCAACACTTTCGCAGCATGGCACTTTGGATGCTGTGAAGATACACTGATGCACAAGCACATGCCATACACACGTCCTGGTCACAGGGTCGTGTTGCTCGTCGTACACCAGTCTTCTGAGAAACAAGGCTTCAGGTAAGAGCTAGCATTTGTAATTTCAGTTTAATAACAAAGACAATATTGATAATAATAGTAAAAATGGTGATGGTGATGGTGGTGACGGTGACGGTGACGGTGACGGTGGCAATGATGACAGTGATGATAATGATGACGATGACGATGATAATGAGGATGATGATAGTGTGTGTGTGTGTGTGTGTCTGTGTGTGTGTGTGTGTGTGTGTGTGTGTGTGTCTGTGTGTGTGTGTGTGTGTGTGTGTCTGTGTGTGTGTGTGTGTGTGTGTGTGTGTGTGTGTGTGTGTGTGTGTGTGTGTGTGTGTGTGTGTGTGTGTGTGTGCATATATATACATATGCATATATATAAGGGACAAAAATGTGCATATACATATATAAAACCATGGCCACTACATACATGTGTACTGTGACCTTAGAATGTTAATATAAAATACAAAACAAAGTATTACAAATTAACCCATTCGCATCGGATTTGTTCTGTCCCCTGTAGTGTTTAGTGAATTTTGTTACATACAGATGGCTCCACATATGCCCAGCCGGCAAGAAGTCTATCAGTAGGCCCTAGTTACCGATCCTGATTTCCCCATTCCTTGAATTGGCGGGAAAATGTGTTTTTTTCTTATTAATACTATTGTTATCGATACTGTTATTATTGTTATTTGATGTTATGATTATTAAATTGTCATTAAAATATTTTAGACAATGGAATGATACAAAAGACCCTTTCCTACAATGAAGGAAAAGGGTAAACAGGTGAGATAGGTAGTTTTAATAACTGGATATTTGGTGATTAGGAAAAAATAAATACAATAAATAAAATTGTATTACAGTGGGCATGGCGAATGGGTTAATAGCTTTAAGGAACATACAATAGGCATGTATATCTAGTGTTGAATACTTAAAGGATATTAAGTTACAAAACATTAAAAGAAACACACTGAAAAGAAAACTTAAAACCGATCACTAAATCCGACGAGCAACTGAAAGTCACGAATTTAAGAGAAACGAACAACAAATAAGGAAATGAACGAAAACAAAACAAAACGAGGACAGCGAGACGTAACACACAATGCACTGGCTTAAATAAAAATCACATGAGCCTGAATAACATTATCATAAATGTACATGAAAGTTCCAGACACTTAAGTTGCCTTCGTTGCAAAGAAATACCTTTTTTTTTTTTTTTTCTTCGTGCATTCACTCTCCTTCCTGGGTGTCCAACAGCTGATTTTAATAGCTTACATTATAGGAACTTCAAAGAAATACTTATATCAAACAATTGAAGTGATAATAAAATCGAGTGATGTTACTAATCAATTAATTATGATATAATACCTGCTTTATGAAAATAAACTAAAATGGTAAAAATAAGAAGTGTAATATTCCGAAATGAACGGTAATGAAAATGGGGGTTTGCCTAAAAGGGGAAACTAGGATAAAAGGAAAAAGTGGTCCTCATGGGGACACTGCAACTACATTTCTCGCGTCTATCTATTTCAGAGAAATATAACAGATGTAAGTATAGTTTCTTTTCGTTTTGTGGTTCATTTCTTTATCCAGTGCCCTTTGTCTAGTCTAATAACTCACAAATCTACTGCAGCTCCTTGGCCCGCCGTCCTCTTCATTCGGGGAGAGAGACGAACTGGAAGCTTAAGAAATGACCCTCCATCTCTTCTCACAGTTCGCATGGCTCTCTACGTCCACCTTGCGTAGTCTCATTTGTGCCGTTACATGTTATGGGAATTACAGACGATGTAAAAGAGGAGCGGAGGTACTAGTATTTTCTGGTAAAAAAGAAAAAAAGAAAAAAGAAACTAATGATATGTTAATAAAACGGATCAATAAAATAACATTATTATTTTTTAAATAGATTAGTGTAATAAGTAACAACATATGTGCAATTTTAACTTATACGTTTTTTATATGCGTAATTATTTGACTGTTTTCACCTTTAGACTATTTTTCTTTTCATTTTATTAGATTAAATTTTATATATAATTTTTCAGTGACTATTCGAAGTTGTTAATGCGACAACGCCACAATTATTTTCTTTGTATTTCACTTGGGAATTTCTAGTCACAAATCTAAAAGGACTTGTAAAGTGTAAGTAATACTTTTTTTGCTAGATTAGCCAGTAAGGGTTTATTTCATGGGTGTAGATAGAAGACATATACCCCAAGTGTTTTATCTAAGGTCGTGAAGTTTTTATGTCAGTACTATCTGCTTTACTTTTTGTTTTGTTTTCAACTGCCGAGTCTGTTTCATAGAGCCTGCAATTCTTTATGATATTTGGCCTGTGGAAATAATTGTTAAGTACAAATTAGATATATTTACTGGTACAAATTAGATATTACACCTTGTGCCAGTTGGAGAGTTGGTCATTCGCTTTGGAAAACCAGATTTGCGCTGTTAATATGTGAGAGGATGTAGATATAGATGTAAATAGTACTATACTCCTTGATTAGATAGATAGATTAGATAGATAGATAGATTAGATATTTTTTTATTTGTCATTTGCTCTTCGGTCTGAGAGATGTGGCTCAATGGAATCCCACTATTCTTAGATTCTCTGGGTATAATTAAATAATGGTACAAGGACGAATAATCAATTAAGAAAACAATTATTGTTCTTTATAATCATATTTCCTTTTGGTACTGTGAGAGAAAAATATATTTCTTACGTGTACTCGCAGTTTCTCGGCAGATGCTGTGAGTAGCACATTTCAAGGGGGCGCTGTAGTCTCTCTCTCTCTCTCTCTCTCTCTCTCTCTCTCTCTCTCT
>NC_061845.1:26638824-26646324 GCF_019202785.1 Penaeus chinensis
TGAAGGGAGTAAAAGTGAATAAAAAAATATGCACCCCCAAAAAGCCAAGAGAGGAGAGAGTAAAGTGAGTGAGTGAGTGAGGGGTTTTGTTTGGAATGAGGTAAAAGTGAATGAAAAATCATGCACCCCCAAAAGACCACAGAGAGGGGGAGTGAGTGATTGAGTGAGTGAGGGGAGTAGTAGGTAAATGAGTGAGTGAATGAAAAATCTTTGCCCCCCAAACGCCACAGAGAGGGAGAGAGTGGTGATTTTTTTGAGTGGTGAGTAAAGTGAGTGAATGAGTGAGTGAATGATAATTTAAAGGCAGGGCCCAAAACGCACACAGAGAGGGGGGGGTTTTGGTGAGTGGGTGAGTGAGGGGAGTGAGTAAAGTGAGTAAAGTAAATAAAGTAAAGTGAATGATAAATTATGCACGCCAAAACGCACACAGAGGGGGAGAGAATGATTTTAAATTTGAGTGAGGGTGAGTGAGTGAGTGGTGGGGTGAGTGGGAATGAGTGAGTAAAATGATAAATTATGAAAGCCCAAACGCACCCCAGAGAGGGGGGAGTGTAGTGGTGAGTGAGTGAGTGAGTGAGGAGGGGAGGATTGAGGAGTGAGTGAGTGAATGAGGGGAGTGAATGAAAAATTATGCAGGGCCCAAACGCACCAGAGGGGGAGAGAGTGGGGAGATTTGGGGGTGAGTGGGGGAGTGAGTGAGTGGGGGGGGAAGGGGGAGGGAGGGGGGGGGGGGAAATGGGGGGAAAGTGGTAAAGTGATTTGAGGGTGAGTAAAGTGAATGAGTGAGTGAATGAGTGATTTTAATTTTTAATTTGCACGCCCAAACGCACCAGAGGGGAAAGAAGTGAGTAAAGGAAAGTGAGTGAGTTTTGTAAAGTGAGTGAGTGAATGAGTGAGGGAATGAGTGAGTAAATGAAAAAATCATGCACGCCCAAACGCACACAGAGAGGGAGTGAGTGAGTGAGGGGTTGAGTGAGGTGTTTGTGATTTATGTGGTGGGGGTGAAAGAAGGAAGGAGGAAGGGGGAGGGGGGTAGGAGGGGGGAGGGAGAATTGGGGGGAAGGGGAGCCAGGGAGGGTGGGAAAGGCCCAGGGGGGGAGGGCTTAGGAGGGAGGGAGGGGGGTTTGGGGGAAGGGGGGGAGGGTAGGAGGGGGAAAGGAGAGTAGGAGGGGGGGAAGGGAGAGTAGGAGTGCGTGGTGAGGGAGGGTAGGAGGGGAGGAAAGGGGAGGGAGATTAAGAGGGAGAGAGGGAAGTAGGAGTGAAAGAGTTAGAGAGGAGGGAAGGGAAAAAGGGGAAGGAAGGGAGGGAAGGAGGAAAAGAAGGAGTGAATGAGGAAGGGTAAGAGGGAGGGAGGGAGGGAAGGAAGGTAGGAGGGGGAGTAAGGGAGGGAGGGAGGGAGGGGGGGAAGAAAGAGAGAGAAAGAGAAATAGACTTTTAGATAAAAAAATGACACCCCAAAAAAACCCTTCGCCCCCCCAAAATTTCTCTAAAGGAGAAATTGGAAAAAAAGCGGAGGAAAGGAGGAATTTGGGGGAAGAAGGGGGGACAAGAAGGGAGGAAAACTAGGAGTGAAGAGAGAGAAAGAAGAAAGAGGAAGTGGGGAAAACAGGAGGAAAGGAGAAAGACAAAAAGAAAGATAGTAAGGGAAGGATGGATGGAGAGAATGAAGAAGGCAAAACAAAAAAAAAACAAAAAAAAGGGGAAAGGCGTTAACGGGGGGAGAGGAGTAAAAGACGGAGGGGAAGGGAGGTAGGGGGGGAAAAAGGGAGGTCGGGGGGGGAGGGAGGGGGGGGAGGGGAAGGGGGGGTCGGGGGGGGGGAAAAGGGAGGGCGGGGGGGGGGAAGGGAGGTCGGGGGAGGGGAAGGGGGGTTTGGGGAAAAAGGGGGGGGGGGAAAGGTCGGGGGGGGGAAAGGGGAGGTCGGGGGGGGGGAAAAAGGGAGGTCGGGGGGGGGGAAGGGAGGCGGAGGAAGGGGACGGGAGGCGGGGGGAGGAAAAAGGGGAGGTCAGAGGGAATGGAAGCGAGACCAGGGGAGGGGAGGGGGGGGGAGAAGGGAAGCCGAAGGAAAGGGACCTGAAGGGGCGGGCGGGAGGTGAGCCTATCAGGTGGCGTGATGGGGCAAATTAAAGGGGCGGCCGGCGGGGGCTAAACGGGCGTGGGGGTCGCGGCGCTTGAAGTCGGAGGAGGAAAATAAATAAAAAATTTATGTTTACTGGGGTGGGGACGGAAATTCCTGCGCGCCCTTGGAGGCGCTGGCTGATTTTTTTTTTCTTTTTCTTTTTTTTTTTTTTGGGGTGGTAAACAGGGGGGATGGGGACATCATGGGATTTTTGGGTTGCGTGGGGGTGTGTGTTGTGTGTGTGGTTGTGGGGTGTGGGGGGGTTTGTGCGTTTTGCGTGGGTGTGTGTGTGTTTGTGTGTCTGGGGGGTTAGGGGGAAAACAACAGCAGCAAAGAACTCGCAGCAAGAGATAGTGAGATCACAATCCTTTAGATTCTGGGAAACCCCGAGAACACCGACAAAGGCGAGAGAAGCCCGGGGAGAGGGGAAGGGACGACAATTTAAGCGCGTTTTGCGGATCTTTTTTTCGCGACGCCCAAGGCCGGGTGATGTCAGCAGGAAATCGCATCTCTCCGTGTGTGGCAAGACTTCACGAGTCTTCGTCTTGGGGTGATTGATACGAGTCTCGCAAGAGTGATACCGATGCTTTACGGCGTCGTTACTGGCGGCGGGAAGATAAGGGCGCTGACGTAACCGGCAGTAATCATAGGGCGGGGAAAGTGATGGGGGTTTCCGGGGGCCCGGCTGCTGCTCGTGCGTGAGCTTTGGACGTTTCCAGTTTACGCAACACACACAACCCCTTTTATATATATATTTATATATATATTTTTTATAAGAGAGAGAGAGAGGAGGAGAGAGAGGGTACAACGATGGTTAAGTGGTTAGAGCACTGAGCTCCCCCACCCCCGTGCCCCGCCGCCCGGAGTGTTTAAAAAGGCCCTTTCGTTGACTGCTAGCTAAGCCATAGAAAACGAATTATCGTCTTAAGAAGTTAACCCCAAAGGTTTTGTGGGGGAAATGTAGCGCGCCGAACCCCGGTTGATTAGGAAAAAGGGCCCTCCAATCAGCCAAGGGGGGGACCCTTCCATTAAAACCCCTTTAAAAAGGGGAATTTGGGAAAAGGCCTATGTCCTGCAGTGGAATAAAAAGGCCTTTTTTGAAAAAAAAGAAAAGAAAGAAAGAAAAGAAAGAAAAAAAAAAAAAGAAAAAGAAAAAAGAAAAAAAAAAAGAAAAGAAAAACAGGAAAACACACACACACACACACGAAACACACACACACACCACACACCCACACACACCAAAATACACACAATTTCACCACAACACACACACTACACCCCACACCCCACCCCAAAATACACACAAAATTTCCACACACCCCCACAAAACAAACACACCCACACCCTAAACACACACAAACAAAACACGCACAAAAACGAGCCGAAAGGGCCGCTCCCCGAGGCGAGCGTCCGGATCAGACCCCCTGTTACGGGCGGTTTGTCCTCGTTAAGGGCACAAAAAGGGCGTGCTCGTTGCGGGAAGGACGTCAGCCCATAAAGTGATAAGATACCCAAAATGGGGGCGAGGGTAGATACCCCTGTTGTTTTCAGCGATTTTTTTCTCCTTCGGCGCCCAGTTTGTGTCGGTTGCCCGCCCGGGGGGGGCCGTTTAGCCAGCCCGTTTGGGGTTGGATTCCAGTGAACTCTGGACGAAAAAAAGGGGGCCCTAAAAAAGAAAATGGGGTAAAAAATACATACATGCATAATTTTATAAATTTTATTATAGGGTGTGTGTGTTGGGGTTTGGGGTTTTTTTGTGTGTGTGATTTTTTGTGGGGTGTGTTGTGTGTATGACTTTTTCCCCTCTTTCTCTTTCTCTCTTTCTTTTCCCTCCCTTTTCCCCCCCCCCAAAACCCCCCCTCCCCCTTCCTTCTCTCCCTTCCCCCCTCCCCCTTCCACGTGAAAAATGGTAACCCCAAAACCCCTGTTTCCCCGGGGGCTTAAAAGAAAAATTTGCAAGGCGGGGCCCAGGAGGGTGCGGTCCCGTTTTGGTGTGGAAAATTTTGGGGAGCCCCAACGTGTCTTTTCCCCCTTTTCTCCCTTTATGTGCATTTAGACAAATCGGGTCTTGTGAAGCGATGCCTTTTGGTTCGAGTGGGCTGACGACGTTATTTTTCTTGTACTTTTTGTATTTTTTTCTTGTCACTTTCTCTGTTTTTTTCTTTTCTTTTTTTTGAGATGTTGAGGACGCCCTCATAGCTTTAGGGCCCGTTCCGTGCGGGGCGAAAACGAGTGTGACAAAGTGTTTGGGGGGCGCGGGTTTTCCGGCTGCGCCAAAATTTCTGGGCGGCGGCGCCTTTTCTTTTTTGATTTGCAGCTGACGTCCTCGCCCAGACGCCTCTCATACCTGACGGGCGTGTGTGCACAGGGTTTTTCCCGGGCCCGGGCCCCGGGGGCCTCCTCCTTCCTCCTGGGCCGCGCGAACCATCCCGAGCGCACCCCCGGCGTTTTGTCGACAGTAATGAGCTCGATTTGCTCGCAAAGCGAGCCCCGGGAAACTCAGGAACCCGGTTTCGCGGCCCCCGGCCCCCACGGGGCCCGCGATCTGGTCTGGGGCCCGAGGCCGGGGCGCCTCCGGAGCGTCGTCCCTTTTCCAAGACCGCGCCGAAAAGATTTCGGAACTCCGTCTGCCATTTGCGGCCCCCTTTTCACGGGGGTACGGATACCCCCGGGGGCCCCCCTTCCCTCCCCCCGCCCTTCCACCTTCCACCTTTTTTTCCTTTTCTCCCCTTTTCGCCCCTATCTTCAACGCTCTACCTCCCCTCTCCTCTCCTCTCGCCCCCCTCCCCCAACCAGAAGGAACCAAACCCCGAATTTCTTGATTTTTAATCGGTTTCGTCCGGTTTTCCTCCCCCCGCGGCGCTCCAGGCCCGGGGCTAAGGGGGCTCACACCCCCCCCCTCCTTGGCTATCGCTGTCTCTCCGCCTCGATCCCTTCCTTTGATTGTTTCTAAAAAAGCTTCGTTCACGAGAAAAAGCGTCGCGCGGATGATTACTTGTTGTAATGTCGTAGCGTAACTTTATATAAGAAAGAGCTCACGATGGAAATGTCACAACGTATATAGCTTGTTAACTTGACATTCAGTGGGTTTGTTTGGGAAATTGGGAATTGTGTTGCTTTGCGTGCGTTTTTTAAGGGGGGGGAGGTATGAGCAGAAAGCATGTAAAAACAAAACCCACACCAAAACAAAACCACAGCACCCCACTTACAAACACACATTTCCCCCACACCCCACACAAAAAAACCCAAAACCCCCACAACATAACAAACACAAAAGGGCACTCCCCCCCCACATACAAGTACAAACCACAAAAAACCAGACAAACCCCCTTAAAAAGGCAAACAAACAAAACGACCTAAGGACCCCCCAAAATTAAAAGAAAGGGGACAAGTCTCCCACACCCCTACACAGACACACAAACAAACACACACACATAAACAGACAAACAAACTTACAGACACATAAGAACCCTCCTCCATACAAACAATCTTTTCCTCCCTCACACAAACAAACAAACACACACATACGCAAGCACCCCCCCCCTTAAACAGACGCACACGTCTCCCCACCACAAAGACACACAAACAAACACACACACAAACATATACAAAGACAAACACAAACACACAGGAACCCCCCCCACCACACACACATTTCCTGAAACATGTTAAATTGGAGAAACACACTCCCATTTCAATTCCGTTAACAGAAAAAAATATAACGTTTTTGTCGACCGCTTGATCCAGCAAAGGCAACTTCAATGGTACATCCAAAACGAAATATTAAGTTAAACAATGGCAATGTTGTATTTCAAATATAATACTTGGAAGGAGAGGGAGGGAGGGAGGGAGGATAGGAGAGAGGGAGAGAGGGAAGAGGAAAGGAGGGAGAGGGGGGGGAGAGAGGGAAGAGGGGAAGGGGAGGGAGGGGGGGGAGAGAGGGAAAAAAAGGGGGGAGGGCAGGAGATGGGGAAGGGGTGAAGAAGGAGAGAGGGAAAAAAAATAGACCGAAAAACCCCGGAAAAAACAACGAGAAGAGAGAGAGTGGGGAGAGAAGAGAGGAGAGGTTGGGCGAGAGAGAGGAGAGGGGAGGGGAGAGAGAGAGGAGAGGGGAGAGAGAGAGGATCAAAAAAAAGAAAGAGAGAGAAACAACAAAAAAAGAAACCAAAATATAAAATAACAATATTGAAAAAAAAACCCTACTTTTTAGCGAGTTAAAAAAAATCACCAGAGTTGGATTTTTTAAACTGATTTTCTCTTTTTTTTTTTTTTTTTTTTATAAGGCCCGTGCAAAAAAATCATTTGAAAAGAACTCCTTGTTTGTTAAAATTTTTTGAAAAGGGGTAGAAGAAAATTTAAAAAGTGGGTTTTTTTTTTTTTTTTTAAAATTTTATTTTTGCTTTCTCTTTTTTTCCTCCTCTTTCTTGTTGTTGTTCTTTATCATGTCCTGTCTTTCGGAAAAGTTACGACTAAATGATAATGGATAAAGGAAATAAAATACCCCCCTCAAAAAAATAAAAACAATAATAAAGCACACAAATAATGGACAAAAAAAAAAAAAAAAAAAAAAAAATCGTGTGAAAATAAACAAAGAAAGAGCACTAAGTATTTAAAACTTTTGGGGAGAATGAAACGGGAAAAAAACGAAAAAAAGACCCGAGAGGGCCCTAGAATAAAAAAGAAAGGGGAGAAAAAACACAAAAGAGAGACAAGATTTAAAGCCAAAATTCCCAAAAGATAAAACGGTCTTTTTGACATTTTTTCGATTCTAGTTTTGGTACGTAGACTCCCCTCTTGCTTTGCCCTCTCTTCCTCTTTCCCCCCTTTTGCCTCTCCCAAATTTTTTTCTTGTAAGATTTTCTCTCTCTCTTTTCCTCTCTCTTCTCTCTTCTTCTCTTCTCTCTTCTCTCCTCTCTTCTCTCTCTTCGTCTCTCTCTCTCTCGCTTCTCTCTCTCGCTCTTTTTCTCTTCGTCTTTCTCTCTTTCTTCTCTCTCTCCCCTCTCTCTCTCTCCTCCTCTTTTTAAAATTTTTCCCGTCCTCATTGCTTTTTTAATCCTCCTTTCTCCCCCCCCTTCTTCTTCTCTCTTTTTTTCCCCTCTCTTCTTCCCCCTTTTTCCCCCCCCCGTTCGTTCTTTAACCTAAAAACCTCTCTGAGAGGAAGCAAACAGCCGCTGTAAAGCCTCCTTTATCGAAGGCAGCACAGCAGCTGCAAGCAACGTTGCAGGGGGGTTTCTCAACATTCAAACATTGTCGAGGCTAATGCGCAGTTTTGAAGATCAAAGAAAAATTGGGAGTTGATTTACTCTCTTCTCTCTCTCTCTCTCTCTCTCTCTTCTTCTCGCGCTGTTTCTCTTTCTTTCGCTCTCTCTGCGCGCTCTTCTCT